>NC_090031.1:29341715-29521715 GCF_037176765.1 Anolis sagrei
CCAGCTCAGAGTATCTTTCTCCTTTCTCCAGCTCTGAGATTCCCTTTTCTTCCTTCTCCAGCTCTGAGAGTTTACTTCTCCAACTAAGAGTATCTTTCTCCAGGTGTGAGTCTACTTCTCCCTTCTCCAACTCAGAGTATTTTTCTCCTTTCTCCCACTCTGAGAGTCTACTTCTTCTTTTTCCAGCTCTGAGATTCTCTTTCTTCCTTCTCCAGCTCTGAGAGTTTACTTCTCCAACTGAGAGTATCTTTCTCCTTTCTCCAGGTGTGTGAGTCTACTTCTCCCTTTTCCAGCTCAGAGTATCTTTCTCTTATCTCCAGGTGTGTGAGTCTACTTCTCCCTTCTCCAGTTCTGAGATTCTCTTTCTTCCTTCTCCAGCTCTGAGAGTTTACTTCTCCAACTGAGAGTATCTTTCTCCTTTCTCCAGGTGTGTGAGTCTACTTCTCCCTTCTCCAGCTCAGAGTTGGCTTATTGTCTCCCTTCCCCAGCTCTGAGAGTCTACTTCTCCCTTTCTCCAGCTCGGAGAGTCTACTTCACCCTTCTCCAGTTCTGGGAAGGCTTAGTCTCTCCTTTCATCTTACTGCCTTCTTTCTTTACCCTGAGAGTCTTTCTCCCTTCTCCAGCTCCGAGAAGGCTTACTGTCTCCCTTCTCCAGCTCTAAGCGTCTCTTACTCTCCCTGGGAACCCGTTGCCAGAGAGAAGGGTGCCTACTTGCTTCCCCTCGGAACCCCAAAGGGGAACGCGGGCAGTGGGGAGAAGGGGGTGGTCCCTGCCTGCGTGCCTGGAGACCCTCACCTGCTTCTTCTTGAGCTTGAGGATCTGCTGCTCCACCTTGGCGATCTCCCGGTCCACGCGGTCCATGCTCTGGATCAGCTCCTCCTTGGAGAGCTTGGAGGGGGAGGCGTTCTGGTCTTCCCCGCAGGACGGCCCCGAGAGCGGCGACAGAGGCACCTCATGCTTGCCCACAAAGCCCGGCTCCTTGCAAGCAACGGAAACAGACATTCAGGCGGGGGAGAGGCAACAAAAGAAGTGCATGACTCTGACTTTATTTCTCCATTGGCAGAGAAAAAGATAAGTATAGATATTAATAATGCTATTATAATAATAATAATAGTAATAATAAATACGAATCATTCTGATATAATCATTATCATCTAGCTATGGGGCACACCACTTTGAGTGGGAAGGTTCACGCACATTCCACACCTATGGAGAGAATTAGAAACACTGGGATGTCTATGGTGGAGGATTTGATGTGTTTCCTCCAACACAGACATCCCAGTGTTTCTGACTCTCTCCACTAGTGTGGAATTTGCATGACACCACCCACTGCCCCTCCCTTAACCCTTTCCTACATGAGGTATATATGAATAATGTTAATCATCATCATCATCATCATCATCATCCAGATATCCTAGTGTTTCTGACTCTCTCCACTGGTGTGGAATTTGGATGACCCCGCCCACTACCTCTCCCTTAATCCTTTCCTACACAAGGTATATATACTAATAATGTTAATAATCATCATCATCATCATTATCCAGATATCCCAGTGTTTCTGACTCTCTCCATTGATGGCTGGAATTTGCCTGACCATGCCCACTACCTCTCCCTTAACCCTTTCTTAAGTGAGGTATATATACTAATAATGCTAAACATCATCCATGCATCCCAGTGTTTCTGACTCTCTCCAATGGTATGGAATTTGCATGACCCCGCCCACTGTCTCTCCCTTAACCCTTTCCTAAGTGAGGTATATATACTAATAATGTTAATAATAATAATAATAATAACAACAATCAATAATACAACAGTAAACAACAACAACAACAACAACAATAATAACAACAACAAACATTTCTGACTCTCTCCATTGGTGTGGAATTTGCATGACCCCGCCCACTGCCTCTCCCTTAACCCTTTCCTAAGTGAGGTATATATACTAATAATGCTAATCATCATCATCCAGACATCTCAGTGTTTCTGACTCTCTACATTTGTGTGGAATTTGCATGACCCCGCCCACTGCATCTCCCTTAACCCTTTCCTACGCGAAGTATATATACTACTACTACTACTACTACTACTAATAATAATAATAATAATAATAATAATATCATCTATGTCCTTTGGCAGAGAAAAACTGAAGTATAACTCCAAATAATGCTAATAATAATAATTACTAACAATACCAACATCATCATAACCTATGTGTAATAACTATGTTGCACCTCAAGGTATGAGTACTACTACTAATAATAATTATTATATAATAATCATCATCTATGTCAGGCCTGGGCCAACTTCGGCCCTCCCTCCTGGTGTTTGGGATTTCAACTCCCACAATTCCTAACAGCCTACCGGCTGTTAGGAATTGTGGGAGTTGAAGTCCCAAACACCCGGAGGGAGGGCCGAAGTTGGCCCAGGCCTGGCGCAAAAAGATGGTTGTTCTGAAGTGCTGAGCAGGCTGACCTTCTTCAAGTCGGAGGTCCGAAGCCCCTCCTGCAGAGCGTGAGACAAGGGCAGGCCGGCGGCGGCAGCAGCGCTGACCCGTTGGTAATGGGCGTCGGACAAGGGATCGAGGCGTGGGCGCTTGGCCTCCAGGGCGTCATGGTCGCCGGGCGAGGGGCCGGCGTGGAACTGCGCCTCGTAGCCGGACCTCCGCTCCTGCGGCCTGGCGGAAAGAAGCAAGGAGAAGAGTGAAGTCTTGAGAAGCAAGGGAGGGATCGAATGGTGCCTTCCTCTATAGGATTCTATAATAATTTATTTATTTGATCAGTCATATGACCATTTCAAAATACAAAATATAGGATTCTATAAACAGAAACTGGATGGCCATCTGTTGGGAAGGAATGAATGGTGCCTTCCTCTAAGGCACAGGGAGGTTGGACTGGGTGGCCCTTCCTGCTATAGGAATCTATAAACAGACACTGGATGGCCATCTGTTGGGAGGGAACGAATGGTGCCTTCCTCTAAGACACAAGGAGGTTGGACTTGGTAGCTCTTCCTGCTATAGGATTCTATAAACAGAAACTGCATGGCCATCTGTTGGGAGGGATCAAATGGTGCCTTCCTCTAAGGCACAAGGAGATTGGACTTGGTAGCTCTTCCTGCTATAGGATTCTATAAACAGAAACTGAATGGCCATCTATTGGGAGGGATCGAATGGTGCCTTCCTCTAAAGCACAAGGAGGTTGGACTAGGTGGCCCTTTCCTCTCTAGGATTCTATAAACAGAGGCTGGATGGCCATCTATTGGGAGGGATCGAATGGTGCCTTCCCCTATAGGATTCTATAATAATTTATTTATTTGATCAGTCATATGACCATTTCAAAATACAACAGAAACTGGATGGCCATCTGCTGGGAGGGATTGAATGGTGCCTTCCTCTAAAGCAAAAGGAGGTTGGGACTGGGTGGCCCTTCCTGCTCTAGGATTTTTATAAACAGAAGCTGGATGACCATCTGCTGAGAGGGATCGAATGGTGCCTCTTCCTTTATGGCAGAATTGGGGGAGACTGGATGGCCCTTGGGATTCCCCTCCAACTCTAGGATTCTACAAACAGAGCCTGGATGGCCATCTGTCAGGAGGGATCGGTTGGTGCCTTTCTCCAAAGCACAAGATGGCCTTGTGTGGTTCCTTCCAGATCTAGGAGCCGATGAGCCTCTGGCTAAAACCCTCAGCAGGGGGCCATCCCGAAGAGGACTTCCCCCCATGCAATCGCCCGGAGGGAATTCAGACTCCACCTGATTGTGTGAACGCCGTCAAGGGGATGCAGGACAGGGACGTACCTGTCTGCGCCAGGGTGGAACTCGGACAAGAGGGAGGGGCGCCGGCGGAGCTGCTGCTGCTGCTGGAGGAGCTGCGTGGCCTGGCTGACCTCAAGGTGCGCGGTCCGGAAGTCCGGAACGGCAAACTCCTGCCGGAAGCAGAGGGATGCCGCGTTAGGGAAGGCCTGGAAAACCCTTTGCCAGCTCCAAGAACCTACTTCTCCCTTCCACAGCTCTGAGACTCTAGTTTTCCTATCTCTAGCATTGAGAGGGCTTACTGTCTCCAGCTTTGAGAGTCTCTTTCTCCTTTCTCCAGCTCTGAGAGTCTACTTCTCCCTTCCCAAGCTCTGAGAAGGCTTACTGTCTTCTTTCTCCAGCTCTCAGAAGACTTACTGTCGTCTTACTCTACTCTGAGAGACTACTTCTCCAATTTCCAGCTCTGAGAAGGCTTACTGTCACCCTTCTCCAGCTTTGAGAGTCTGTCTCCTTTCTCCAGCTGAGAATATACTTCTCCCTTCCTCAGCTCTGAGAAGGCTTACTGTCTTCCTTCTCCAGCTCTGAATCTCTATTTCTCCTTTTCTCTAGCTTTGAGTCTATTGTCCCTTCTCCAGTTTTGAGATGGCTTACTGTCTTCTTTTTCCAGCTCTAAGAGTCTGCTTCTCCCTTCTCCAGTACTGAGAAGGCTTACTGTCTTCTTTCTCCAGCTCTGAGAGTCTACTTCTCCCTTCCTCAGCTCTGAGAAGGCTACTATCGTCTTTCTCCAGCTCTGAGAGTCTATTTCTCCCTTCTCCAGCTCGGAGAAGGCGTACTGTCTTCTTTCTCCAGCTCTAAGAGTCTACTTCTCCCTTCTCCAGCTTTGAGAAGGCTTACTGTCTTCTTTCTCCAGCTGAGAGTCTACTTCTCCCTTACTCAGCTCTGAGAAGGCTACTGTATTCTTTCTCCAGCTCTGAGAGTCTATTTCTCCCTTCTCCAGCTCTGAGAAGGCTTACTGTCTTCTTTCTTCAGCTCTGAGTGTCTATTTCTCCCTTCTCCAGCTCTGAGAAGGCTTACTGTCTTCTTTCTCCAGCTCTGAGAGTCTACTTCTCCCTTACTCAGCTCCGAGAAGGCTACTGTATTCTTTCTCCAGCTCTGAGAGTCTATTTCTCCCTTCTCCAGCTCTGAGAAGGCTTACTGTCTTCTTTCTTCAGCTCTGAGTGTCTATTTCTCCCTTCTCCAGCTCTGAGAAGGCTTACTGGCTTCTTTCTCCAGCTCTAAGAGTCTACTTCTCCCTACTCCTCTGAGAAGGCTTACTGGCTTCTTTCTCCAGCTCTGAGAGTCTAGTTCTCCCCTCTCCAGCTCTGAGAAGGCTTACTGTCTTCTTTCTCCAGCTCTGAGAAGACTTATTGTCTTCTAGTCTACCTCTCCCTTCCTCAACTCTGAAAGGCTTACTGGCTTCCTTCTCCAGCTCTGAAAGTCTATTTCTCCTTTGTCTGTCTTCTTTCTTACTTCTCCCTTCCCCAGCTCTGAGAAGGCTTACTGTCATCTTACTCTACTCTTGAGAGGCTATTTCTCTGTGGTATAATATAATAATTGTATATTATATATTACGTGCAATATGACTAATAGTATTGTAGTACAGTGGTATAGTACAATACAGTAATGTGTCATAATAATCTTGTGTTATACTAATAATATAATATAATATATATACATATAACATTAATACTAATATTATACTGTAAGGATATAATACTAATAATAGTAATATATAGTAATAATATTGCAAAATAATAATACTAATATACAAAGTATAATTAATACTGATAATGTATAATAATATATAATGATAATACTGTTTTATTATTGTATATCTGTATATTTGAAGCCGCTCTGAGTCTCCGTATGGAGAGTCAAAGCAGGATATAAATAAATAAATAATTATTAGATTATTATAATCAATAATAATAATTTATTTATACCCCACCACCATCTCCCATAGGGACTCAGAGCAGCTTATAATGACACAATGGTGCCATTACAACAATATAGATGGAATTTATCATGTTACATATTGTTATTGTTATTACCAACCAATTCAAAACAGGGTACAAACACAGTCAAAACACATCCACATAAAATACATACAACAAAACAAGCATATATATATATATACACACACACACACACACACATACATACACACACACACATATATACATATAATAATAATAATATTTATTTATTTGACCAGTCATATGACCATTTCAAACATATACACATATATATGTATCTCATACTATAAAATACAGTTTGGGGACCCCAAGAGGCTATCTAGTCCAACCCTATTACATTTCTAAAGTTTGCTGAACTCTAGAAAGAAACCTCAAAGGATATCTAGTCCAACACCTTCCATATTTCTAGGCCTCTCCAACCACTTAAGGGACTTCAAGGGTCAATAATAATAATAATAATAATAATAATATCAACAATATTAATAAATAATAATTTATTTATAATCCGCCCTCTCTCCCCAAGGGGACTAATAATAACAATAATAATAGTAACAAGGGTCTAATATAATAATAATAATATCAACAATATTAATAAATAATAATTTATTTATAATCCACCTTCTCTCAAGGGGACTAATAATAATAATAGTAACAACAACAACATGGGAATTTTAGAGGCATTTTAATTTAATTTTAATTACCTTTTAAGATAATGGGCATGCTTTTATGCTTGCTTTAATGAATGGTTATGTTACTAGGAGTCCCCAGTGGAGCAGCGGGTTAAACTACTGAGTTGCTGAACTTGCTGACCGAAAAGTCGGCAGTTCAAATCCGGGGAGCAGGTAAGCTCCTGCTGTTAGCCCCAGCTCCTGCCAACCTAGCAGTTCGAAAACATGCAAATGTGAATAGATCAACAGGTACCGCTCAGGCGGGAAGGTAACGGTGCTCCATGCAGTCATACAAATTCCCAAAATAAATAATAATAATATTAATTATTACTAATAGTAATTATTATTAATTAATAAAAACAATATGTGACCTCCATCCCCACACCACCATGGATTTCCATCCCTGCTGACCTGTTGATGCCGCCCGCCGGGGAAGGTGTACTGGACTGAGTGGGTGGCATAGCGGCCCTGCTCCGCGCTGAAGGCCCCTTGGCTGGTGGGGTAGCCCGAACTGGACATTCTCGGGTCAGGACGAGGGACGACAAGGATGAAGACGATGGGGGTCTTCGCAGGGCGGCGGGATCACGACGGGGGAGCTTCCGGTCTGGTGGGAAGGAAGAGAAACAGAGAGGTGAGAATGATCCGTTCCGAGGCAAACTCCGCACAGTGTTGCTCTCGGACGTTCGGCATCTTGACCCCACGGACTCGTAAGGAACACACACACACACCTCACAACAGGCCTTCCTGGATTTGGGCCAGCCGGCTGCCCACACAACTGCAAAAGCCACCTGCTATTTACGCCTGTGCCCAAAGAGTATCTATATTAGCGTACCAGACTCCATACTTTTCTATACGCTGTTCCGCAATATTTCTGAGACATCAATGTTTGTATATATCAGGTTCTGTTGGGGCCGTTGCCTGCCTGCTTTTTCCTTTCTCCAGCTCTAAGAAGGCCTACATTCCCTTCCTCTAACACCAACAAGGCCCACTTTCTCCTTTCTCCAGCTGAGGTCTACTTTCCCCTTCACTAATTCTGAAAAAGGCCTACATTCCCACTTTCCAGCTCTAAGAAGGCCTGATTTCTCCCTTTTGAAATCTCTGAGAAGGCCTACATTCCCTTTTCCCATCCCTGAGAAGGCCCGCTTTCTCCCTCCACAAGCTCTGAAAAAGGCCTACGTTACCACTCTCCAGCTCTACATTCCAATTCTCTATCCCTCAACAGGCCCACTTTCCCACTTCTCCAGCTCTGAGGAGATGGCTTGCATTCCCTTTCCCCATCCCTGATTAGGCCTGCTTTCTCCCTTCTCCATCTCCGAGGCCTGCTTTCTCCAGCTCTGAGAGGAAGGACTGCATTCCCTTTCTCCATCCCTAAGAAGGCCTGCTTTCCCACTTCTCCAGCTCTGAGAAGAAGGACTACATTCCCTTTCCCCCTCCCTGAGAAGGCCTGCTTCCCCACTTCTCCAGCTCTGAGGACTACATTCCCTTTTTCCATCCCTGAGAAGGCCTGCTTTCCCACTTCTCCAGCTCTGAGAAGGACTACATTCCCTTTCTCCATCCCTGAGAAGACCTGCTTTCCCACTTCTCCAGTTCTGAGGAGGAAGCCTACATTCCGTTTCTCCATCCCTGAGAAGGCCTGCTTTCCCACTTCTCCAACTCTAATGAGAAGCCTACATTCCTTTTCTCCATCCCTGAGAAGGCCTGCTTTCACCTCACTCCAGCTGTGAGAAGAAGGCCTCTCTTCACTAGCTCTGAAAAAGACCTGCGTTCCCCTTCTCTAGCTCTGAGAAGAAGGTCTAATTTCTCCTTTCTCCAGCTCTGGGAGGGCCACTTTTATAGTATCTCCATGGCCTCTTCGTTCCTTCCCTTCATAGACATGCTGACATCACAGAGGGCCACTTCCCCTCGCAACAGCCCATCCGGTGACATCACAGAGGCCTGCTTCACCTAGCAAAAGCCTTTTTGGAACAAGTAGGGGATTCTGGGAGCCATTCCCCACCCAAAGTATAGATATGATGGAAGCTTTATGATCAACCAGAACTTCCCAGAACACATCCCAGCCCAGTTTCACCATGGCCTCACCACAAGTTCTTTCCAGTGGGACCATGAAGTCTATAAATGGAAATATGGGAGTAACCATGGGGAGCCATCTCAGCCTGGTCATAGCTAATGTCTACATGGAACACTTTGAGAAACAACAGCAAAAAAGCCCATGATATGGTTCAGATATGTGGACACCTTCACCATTTGGAGCCATGGAGAACTCCACAAGCTCCTGGAGCACCTCAACAGCATCCACCCAAGCATCCAAATGGAGAAGAAGAACTCTTGAAGTTCTTGGAGCACCTCAACAGCAACCAACCCAACATCCAAATGGAGAAGAAGAACTCCACAAGTTCCCGGACTGCCTCAACAGTATCCACCCCAACATCCAAATGGAGAAGAAGAACTCCGCAAGTTCCTGGACCGCCTCAACAGCATCCACCCCAACATCCAAATGGAGAAGAAGAACTCCACAAGTTCCCGGACCGCCTCAACAGCATCCACCCAAGCATCCAAATGGAGAAGAAGAACTCTGCAAGTTCCCGGACCGCCTCAACAGCATCCAAATGGAGAAGAAGAACTCCGCAAGTTCCTGGACCACCTCAACAGCATCCACCCAAGCATCCAAATGGAGAAGAAGAACTCCGCAAGTTCCCGGACCGCCTCAACAGCATCCAAATGGAGAAGAAGAACTCCACAAGTTCCTGGACCACCTCAACAGCATCCACCCAAGCATCCAAATGGAGAAGAACTCCTCCACAAGTTCCTGGAGCACCTCAACAGCATCCACCCAAGCATCCAAATGGAGAAGAAGAACTCCACAAGTTCCTGGAGCACCTCAACAGCATCCACCCAAGCATCCAAATGGAAAAGAAGAACTCTGCAAGTTCCTGGACCGCCTCAACAGCATCCACTCAAACATCCAAATGGAGAAGAAGAACTCTCCAAGTTCCTGGAGCATCTTAGCAGCATACATCCAAGCATCCAAATGGAGAAGAAGAACTCCGCAAATTCCTGGACCATCTCAACAGCATCCACCCAAACCTCCAAATATAGGAGAAGAACTCCAGAAGTTCCCAGACCACCTCAACAGCATCCACCCAAGCATCCAAATGGAGAAGAACTCCGCAAGTTCCTGGACCACCTCAACAGCATCCACCCCAACATCTAAATGGAGAAGAACTCCACAAGTTCCTGGACCACTTCAACAGCATCCACCCAAATATCCAATTCACCACGGAAAAAGAAAATGAAGGACAACTGCCATTCTAGATGTCCTTCTCATCTGCAAACCCAACCAACAATTGGGCGACACAATCTACAGAAAACTTACACACATGGATAGATACCTACACAAAGATTCCAACCATCACCCAAGTCAACAAAGAAGAACAACGAAAGCCCTGGCAGACCGTGCAAAAGGAATCTGGAAGCCCACCTCTTCCAAGGGGAATGGAACCACCCAAACTGGGCTCTCCAGGCCAATGGAGACTCCACCACAAGCATCGGAAGATCTGCAAGGCCAAGTTCAAGCCATGAGAGTCAAGAGAAAGACCCATCCAGGGGGAAAGTGTCCTTACCAGACATCAAGGGAACCACTGACGGCAGAGGGAAGCCGATGAGGAAACACAACCTAGAAATTATCTACAGACCCATTAAGAAAATACAGCAAGCACTACATTAATAATAATAATAATCCATTTTCCTCTCCAAGAGGAGACTCAAAGATGATGATGATGATGATGATAATAATAATAATGTCCTGCTTTCGTCTCTTAAAGGAGACTCAAAGACTATTATTATTATTATTATTATTATTATTATCATTATTATCTTTGAGTCTCCTCTTGGAAAGGAAAATGGATTATTATTATTATTATTAGTTCATTTTCCTTTCCAAGAGGAGACTCAAAGATGATAATAACAATGATGATAATAATAATAATGTCCTGCTTTCGTCTCTTAAAGGAGACTCAAAGACTATTGGTATTATTATTATTATCATCATTATCATCTTTGAGTCTCCTCTTAGAAAGGAAAATTGATTATTATTATTATTATTATTAATTCATTTTCCTTTCCAAGAGGAGACTCAAAGATGATGATGATGATGATGATAATAATAATGTCCTGCTTTCATCTCCTAAAGGAGATTCAAATACTATTATTACTACTACTACTACTACTACTACTATTATTATACATCACACAGTCCTAGACACTTGGGAAGTGTTTGACTGGTGATTTTGTGATACAAAATCCAGCATATAGATCTCGTTTGCTGTGACATACTGTGTTTTTGTGTCAGTAAAATAATAATAATAATAATAATAATAATAATAATAATAATGAAGGAGACAGAAGGCCTGATTCTTGCAGCCCAGGAGAAATCCATCAGGACAAATGCAATTAAGGCCAGGATTGAAAAATCAGCGGATGACCCAAAATGCAGACTGTGCAAGGAAGCAGATGAAACCATGGACCATCTCCTCAACTGCTGCAAGAAAATTGCACAGACGGACTACAAACAGAGGCACAACTCTGTGGCCCAGATGATTCACTGGAACGTATGTCACAAGGACCACCTGTCAGCAGTAAAAAATTGGTGGGATCATAAACCTGCAAAGGTCGTGGAAAACGAACACACAAAAATACTGTGGGACTTTCGAATCCAGACTGACAACACAACACACCAGACATCACGATTGTGGAAAAGAAAAAAGTCTGGATTATTGATGTCGCCATTCCAGGTGACAGACGCATTGAAGAAAAAGAACAGGAAAAACTCTGCCTCTATCAAGACCTCAAAATCGAACTGCAAAAGCTCTGATTGCATAAACCAGTACAGGTGGTCCCAGTGGTCATCGGCACACTGGGTGCCGCGCCAAAAGATCTCAGCCGGCATTTGGAAACAATGCACATCGACAAAATCACGATCTGTCAACTGCAAAAGGCCACCTGACTTGGATCTGCGTGCATCATTCAAAAATACATCACACCGTCCTAGACGCTTGAGAAGTGTTCGACTTGTGATTTTGTGATACAAAATCCAGCATAGAGATCTCGTTTGCTGTGACGTACTGTGCTTTTGTGTCAGTAAAATAATAGTAATAATAATATCTCACTTTACTCTCCTAGACAAGACTCAAAGGCAATAGCAATAATAATTGTTGTTGTTGTTTATTTATTCAGTTGCTTCTGACTCTTCGTGACCTTCTGGACCAGCCCACGCCAGAGCTCCCTGTCGGCTGTGGCCACCCCCAGCTCCTTCAGAGTCAAGCCAGTCACTTCAAGGATACCATCCATCCATCTTGCCCTTGGTCAGCCCCTCTTTCTTTTTTCCTTCCATTTTCCCAAGCAGCATTGTCTTCAATAATAATAATAATAATAATAATAATAATAATAATAATCCACTTTCATTTCCTAGAGTAGACTCATAGACCATAGTAATTTCTTCTTGTTCATTCGTTCAGTCGTTTCTGACTCTTCGTGACCTCATGGACCAGCACACACCAGAGCTCCCTGTCAGCCGTCACCACCCCCAGCTCCTTCAACAACCATAATAATAGTTTGTTGTTGTTCATTCGTTCAGTCATTTCAGACTCTTCGTGACCTCATGGACCAGCCCACACCTGTCACACGCTCCCTGTCAGCCGTCACCACCCCTAGCTCCTTCAAGGACCATAATAATAGTAGTAGTAATAATATTTCACTTTATACTCCTAGACAAGACTCAAAAGCAATAGAATAATAATATCCCACTTTCCTTTCCAAGAGAAGACTCAAAGAAAATACTACTATTACTACTACTACTAATAATAATAATAATTATTATTATTATTATTTTGATACCATGCCTCCATCTCCCCAATGGGACTCGGGGCGGCTTATATAGAGACATGCCCAACAAAACAGGTTAAAATAAGCATTGAAAAACAAGCAATATCAAACATTAATAAACATAAAACCAGACAACATTATAAAACGATGAAAAGCTATCATAGCTAAGCAAATAAAGTGCTGGGTTCAGTTCATAATTACGAAGTGCAATTAATCCTAAGAAGAGCCAGGGAAAGTGCGAAAATAATCCACTTTCCTCTTCTAAGAGGAGACTCAAAGACGACAATAATAATAGTAAATAAATAATCTACTTTCCTTTCCAAGAGGAGACTAAAAAACAACAATAATAATATCCCACTTTCCTTTCCAAGAGGATACTCAAAAGACAACAACAATAATAATACACATTGCTTTCCTAGATACATTAGCAATAATAATAATAATAATAATAATAATAATAATAATATCCGGCTTTCCTCTCCTAAAGGAGGCTCAAAGGCAAGAACAAGAAGAAGAATATCACACTTTCCTCTCCTAGATGGGACCCAAAGACACGAATATTAATAATATTGAAATAATAATGTCAGTTCCACGGCAAACATGAAAAGAAATCACAAATATTTAACAATATTATCAATAATAATTGATATTATTGAGAATATTAATATTATTAACAGCCATTATTAATAATTATATCTAAATCATAAATACAAACATATTGATTGTAATATAATATTATCAGAATATGAAATAATAATAAAATACAATAATATTATATAATAATATATTAATACAAAATAATATGTATCCCTTTATCTGATTAGTCGTTAATCCATCCTTTGGGCTTTACGAAGAATATGCCATTTGTTAATATATATGATCTCGTGCTATTATTTTCCATTTCTGCCCAAATAGCTTAAATTAATTTAAAATGTAATTTATAAAATACTAAAATACCATAATATATATTATAACAATATAATTATAATATAATAATATAATACAAATTAATACAAATTATAATACTATATTATAATATAAAAATATTAAATAACCATAAAAGATAAAATATATAATACAAAATAATATGTATTATAATAATACAATTATAACATAATAACATGAAGCAAAAATATAATAATAAAATATAATATATTAATGCAATTATAATACATTAATATTAAATAATATAGGGAAAGAAATAAAGTAATAAAATCAAACAACATAATTCTTTTATAATATAATAATTATAATATAATAAAATATAATAATGCAAAATGTATAATATAAAATAGCATAGATCAATATATTATTATAATACGATATAATTATAATAATGCAAAATAATATGAAATAATATAAAATATTAAAACTGAATAATAAACTAATGAAAGATAATAATAAAATACAGCAATAAAATAATGAAAAACAATGCTAGTAAAATATAATACAAAATAATAAAATAATTTAGAGTAACAAAATAATGCAAAATAATAAGAATACTATATATTGCAAAATAACAATAGTAAAATATAATGCAAAATAATGGAAAACAATGCTAGTAAAACATAATACAAAATAATAAAATAATTTCAGTAACAAAATAATGCAACATAATAAGAATACTATATATTGCAAAATAACAATAGTAAAATATAATGTAAAATAATAACAATAAACTATAGCAACAAATAATGTAAAATAATAATGCAATATAATACAAAATTATAGTAAAATATAGTAATAAAATGCAAAATAACAATAGTAAAATATAATGTAAAATAATAACAATAAAATACAGTAACAAATAATGTAAAACAATAATAATACAATATGATTCAAAATAATAGTAAAACATAGTAATAAAATACAATTTAAAACAGTGATAAAATGTCGAAGAATAATACAATATAATTCAAAATAATAGTAAAATATAGTAATACAATGCAAATTAATTAAAATAAGAGTAACAAAATGCCAAAGAAAAATACAATATAATGCAAAATAGTTAACATATAATGCAAAATGTATAATATGAAATAGTAGATAGTAAGATATAGTAATAGTATGGAAAATAATAATATATAATGCAAAATAATAACAATAAAATATATTAAATTAATAACAGTAAAATATAATGCAAAAATAATAAAATATAATTACGAAATAATGCAAAATAACAGTAAGATACAGTAAAATAATAATAGTAAAATATAATGCAAAAATAATAAAACATAATTATGAAATAATGCAAAATAACAGTAAGATACAGTAAAATAATAGTAAAATATAATGCAAAAATAATAAAATATAATTACAAAATAACAATGAAATATAGTAAAATAATAATAGTAAAATATAATGCAAAAATATCAAAATATAATTATACAATAATGCAAAATAACTATAAAATATAGTAAAATAATAACAGTAAAATATAATGCAAAAATAATAAAATATAATTACAAAATAACTATAAAATATAGTAAAATAATAACAGTAAAATATAATGCAAAAATATCAAAATATAATTATACAATAATGCAAAATAACTATAAAATATAGTAAAATAATAACAGTAAAATATAATGCAAAAATAATAAAATATAATGATAAAATAATGCAAAATAACAATAAGATATAGTAAAATTATAATAGTAAAATATAATGCAGAAATAACAAAATATAATGATAAAATAATGCAAAAAATAGTAAAACAATAATAGTAAAATATAATGCAGAAATAACAAAATATAATGATAAAATAATGCAAAAATAATGAAATATAATTCTAAAATAATGCAAAATAACAATGAAATACAGTAAAATAATAATAGTAAAATATAATGCAAAAATAACGATAAAGTAATGCAAAAATAATGAAATATAATTCTAAAATAATGCAAAATAACAATGAAATACAGTAAAATAATAATAGTAAAATATAATGCAGAAATAACAAAATATAATGATAAAATAATGCAAAAATAATGAAATATAATTCTAAAATAATGCAAAATAACAATGAAATAATGCAAAATAATAACAGTAAAATATAATGATAAAATAATATAATATAATGATACAATAATGCCAAATAATAATAAACTATACTATTATAATGCAACATAAAATGTGTAATAATGTAATATGAAGTAATAATGATACTAATGGTGATATCCAGCTTTCCAGGGGCCTCTCACCTGAGGAGATCCAAGAGGAAGAGCAGGAAGAGCGCCTCCTCCCTCCTTGCTGCTCCCGCCGCCATCTTGGCTCTTCCCTTCCCCGGCTCCCCTCCCTCCTCCCCTTCCTTCTTCCTTCCTTACTCCCTGGCGAGGCCCCGCCCCTTGCCCCGCCCACAGTCCTGGCAGGGACATACAATAACACATCTCTTCCTCCCAAACCATAACACATACAAAACCTGCTACAAAACAGGAGCTTTTTTGTTGAGTTCCAGGGCCAGAGAAGCAGATGGCGGAAACAGAAGGACGGCCTGCCTCAGGGGAGCGTGCTTGCCCCATCCATGTTTACATAAATAACCAGTCACTGCCAGAACAGACAGAGGGTTTCGTCTATGCTGACGATCGTGCCATCACCGCTCAAGCAGAGAGTTTGAAAGGGTTGAACAGATGCTCTCCAAAGCTTTAGGTGCGCTTACTGCCTGTTAAAGGGAAAACGAACTGATCCCTAATCCATCTAAAACACAGACATGCGCCTTTCGCCTTAAGAACAGACAAGCATCCCGAGCTCTGAGGATTATCACCTGGGAAGGAATCCCACTGGAGCATTGCAGCGCACCCAAATACCTGGGAGTCACTCTGGACCGTGCTCTGACCTACAAGAAGCACTGCCTGAACATCAACCAAAAAGTGGGTGCTAGAAACAACATCATACGAAAGCTGACTGGCACAACCTGGGGATCACAACCAGACACAGTGAAGACATCTTCCCTTGCGCTATGCTACTCTGCTGCTGAGTATGCATGCCCAGTGTGGAACACATCTTAGCACACTAAAGCAGTGGATGTGGCTCTTAATGAAACATGCCGCATTATCACGGGGTGTCTGCGCCCAATACCACTGGAGAAATTACACTGCTTAGCTGGTATTGCACCACCTGACATCCGCCGGGAAGTAGCAGCCAATAGTGAAAGGACCAAGCTCATCCCCTGTTTGGGTATCAGCCAGCACGTCAACGACTTAAATCAAGACATAGTTTTCTTAGATCTACAGAGACACTCGCTGGAACACCTCAGCAAGCAAGAGTCCAAAAGTGGCAGGCCCAAACGCAGCACCTCAATTCGTGGGTGATACCAGATGAGAGATTCCCCCCTGGGCACACAGAGGACTGGGCGACTTGGAAGGCGCTGAACAGACTGCGCTCTGGCACCATGAGATGCAGAGCCAACCTCAAGAAATGGGGCTACAGGGTGGAATCCTCGGCATGCGAGTGCGGAGAGGAGCAAACCACTGACCACCTGCTGCAATGCACCCTGAGCCCTGCCACATGCACAATGGAGGACCTTCTTGCGGCAACACCAGAGGCACTCCAAGTGGCCAGATACGGGTCAAAGGACATTTAATCAGCTACCAAGTTTGCAAAATCTGTGTGGGTTTTTTTCCCCTTTTTAATCTGTGTGTTTGTTTTGCTCTGTTAGAATTGTAATACAACGGTTGCTGATGACACGATAAAATAAATAACACATACATACACCCACCAACCCTTTCATTGATAATTAGGCAAAATAAATAGAAATTAACCTTGAAGCAATTGACAATACTGCAATACATCATATTATAATAATATAATAAGTTAGTAACAATCTAATAACATAACAATACTCATTAACGATATAATAACATATATAATAAAATAATGCAAAATTAAAATTATATATAATTATATAATTAGTAAAGGAGCGTGCACTACATATCTGCCAGGACGACGCTTTTTTCTTTTTTTTTTCTCCCCTCAGGAAGAGAAGACTCCCGCGCTTTGACCAATGAGAGAGCGAGGCAAAAAGGGGGCGTGGCCTCCAAAGCACCAACCAATCGGAGAAGATTGCGGAGGTAAGGGAAAGGGAGGGGGAGGAGGAGGAACACAGAGCTAGGAAAAGGAAAGAGCTCCGCTTCTTAAACATGGACTCATCTAGAATAACAGACGTTCAACTTAAATTATATGAACAACACTTAATACAGGGTTAGTCAAAATGAATAGGCCAATATGTATGTTTACTGTAACCTACTGTGGCCTATTCATTTTGACTAACCCTGTATTTATTGTAAACTGCAATATAAATAAACATAATCAAACATAATAAACATGGACACGTACAGAATAACAGACATTCAACTTAAATTATATGAACAACATTTAATATTATAAACATCAATATAAACAAACAGAATATCAATACAAACATATATAAATATGATTAAATAAATGTAAATAAATATAATTGAACATAAAATAAATAAAGAAACATAATGTCATTGATATAAACATTTTGTTGTTCATTCGTTCAGTCGTCTCCGACTCTTCGTGACCTCATGGACCAGCCCACGCCAGAGCTCCCTGTCGGCCGTCACCACCCCCAGCTCCTTCAAGGTCAGTCCAGTCACTTCAAGGATGCCATCCATCCATCTGATATAAACATACATAAATATAAATCAACATAAATCTAAATATAAAATAAAGAAGCATAACTAATATAAACATAATGTGGATATATACAAACATACATAAATATAATTAATAAATACAAATATAAATAAATAAGCATAAATAATATAAACATATTGTCACTGATATAAACAAATAAACATAAATGTAATTAAAAATATAAATATAATTAAACAAAATAAATAAGCAAACATAACATAAACATAATGTCCTTGATATAAACATACATAAATATAAATAAACATAAATCTAAATATAAAATAAATAAGCATAACTAATATAAACATAACATCATTGATATAAACAAACATACATCAATATAATTAATAAATATAAATAAATATAATTAAACATAAAATAAATAAGCATAAATAATATAAACATAACGTCATTGATATAAACAAATGAACATAAATATAATTAAAATATAAATATAAATAAGGATAAAATAAATAAGCATAAATAATATAAACATAACGTGAGATATAAACAAATAAACATAAATATAATTAAAAATATAAATATAAATAAATATAATTAAACATAAAATAAAGAAGCATAAATAATATAAACATAATGTCACTGATATAAACAAATTAATATAAATATAATTTAAAATATAAATAAATGTAAACATGAAATAAATGTTGGCGGGGACGAGATAGGGCCTTCTCGGTGGTGGCTCCTCGGCTGTGGAACGCCCTTCCCATGGACATTAGACTAGCACCATCTCTAATGGTATTCCGCAAAAAAGTGAAGACCTGGCTGTTTGTGCAGGCGTTCGAATAACTAGTGCAATGATTGGTAGTGAACATAGAAATTGAACAATGGATGACGAATCTGGATTATGGTTTTGATGATGAAACGATAATTATTGGTTATTGTAGTAATTGTTTAGTAATTTGTGTAATGTGTTAAGTTGTTAACTGTTTTTATACTGTTGCATTGAATTTTTGCTGTTCTTATTGGTTGTGAACCGCTGTGAGTCACCTTCGGGCTGAGAACAGCAGTATATAAGTAAGGTAAATAAATAAAGTAAATAAATATTGGTAATTTTCTGACTCCGCCCCCTCTGGCCTTTTCCTTTCCTCTCTTTGTCATCTCGGAATCTTGGAATTGAGGCTGGCCAATCAGAGACCATATGCAAATTTCCTTCTCTCATGTCTCAGTTTCTGTCATGAACCCTTTTCTCCACCAGGGGCTCCTGTAAAGCTGGCCAATCAGAGACCATATGCAAATAGCACCACAGCGGCAGCCAATCAGAATCTTGGAACTTTCAGGCTGGCCAATCAGAATGCTGGCACATACACCGCCACACTTTTGTCCTCCGCATACAAACTTTGACTTTTATTATATACATAGATAGATAGATAGATTATATTAAAATTATTATTTCCTGTATTATATATATCTTGGCATTATTACGGTATATATATGTGTGTGTGTATATATATATATATATATACACACACACACCTTGGCTATATATATATATATATATATATATATCAAAACACACACACACCCCTTGGCATTATATATATATATATATATATATATATATATATACACACACACACACACACACACCTTGGCTTTAAATATATATATATATATATACACACACACACACATACACACACCCTTTGGCATTATATATATATATATATATACACACACACACACACACCTTGGCATTATATATATATATATATATATACACACACACACACACACACACACACACCTTGGCATTATATATATATATAATCCCGCCTTGACTACTGCAACGCTCTCTACGTGGGGTTGCCTTTGAAGACGGCTCGGAAGCTCCAACTAGTCCAACGGGCGGCAGCCATGGTACTAACAGGAGCAGGGCGCAGGGAGCATACAACTCCTCTGCTGTACAAGCTCCACTGGCTGCCGATTAGCTACCGGGCCCAATTCAAAGTGCTGGCATTGGCCTTTAAAGCCCTAAACGGTTCTGGCCCAACATATCTATCCGAACGTATCTCGGCCTATCAGCCCACCAGGACCCTAAGATCTTCGGGAGAGGCCCTTCTATCCATCCCGCCTGCTTAACAGGTGCGGCTTGCGGGAACAAGAGACAGGGCCTTTTCTGTGGTGGCCCCGCGGCTTTGGAATGCCCTCCCTATAGAGATAAGATCAGCCTCCTCGCTGATGGTATTTCGAAAACAACTGAAGACATGGTTGTTTGAGCAAGCATTCGGCTAATCCGATGCGATGAAGTCTCTGACAAAGGACTGGCAATCACAGACAACGAAATTGGATTATGATTTTAATTTAAGAGATGCATTGGTCTGTATTGGTGGCCCAATACTGTGTATTGTATATGTATGTGTTTTATATTTTTAATCGGAATATTGTTGTTTTTAAATGTTGTAAACCGCAATGAGTCGCCAATTTAGGCTGAGATATTAGCGGTATACAAGTGTACTAAATAAATAAATATATATATATATACACACACACACACCTTGGCATTATATATACACACACACACACACCTTGGCATTATATATATACACACACACACACACCTTGGCATTATATATATATATATATATATATATATACACACACACACACACACACCTTGGCATTATATATATATATATATATACACACACACACACACACCCCTTGGCATTATATATCTATATATGAATCACCATATTGAACCAGAGAGAGCAAAAGAACTTGAACAGAGAGTCTAGAGACCTATTGCTTTTAATGCGCCGGAACTATTGTTTCAGGACCATTGTTTCCCACCGGACGGTTCTTGATACTTCCGGCTGTTTTGCTTCGGCCGGCATAATGGCGGCGCACGTCTTGCTCGTGTTGCTTCTCCCTGTCGTTTCGGTCTGGCTGGTTTCCTGCTGGTGGCTGCGCCGCTACTGCTTCTACAGACGGCGGACGTTTTTCGCCGACGGACTGCCCGCGACGCTCTTCGTGACGGCGCACCCTGATGACGAAGCCATGTTCTTCGCGCCAGCCATCCTCGGATTGGCTCCCGCCCCGCGGTGGCTGCTCTGCCTCTCCTCAGGTGAGGGTTGCTTGGCAATAGTGACGTCAGCCGCCTAGCAACGCTCGCTCCTCCCTCCCATTGGCTCTCGCCTATTTTTTTTTTTCCTTTGCGCCGCGGTGAGCCATTTTGTGAGGAAGAGAGTCGCGTTGCGGGATGCGCGTGACGTCAGCGGACGCCATCTTTTTTTTAAAGAAATAGAATACAAAATAAAATACAAAATAAATATAATAAAAAATAAATATATTAAAATATTAAATATAATAATATATAAAATAATAACATATATATGTTAATAATACTGAAATATTATTTATTATTATATTATTTATATATTATATATAATAATATTTAAAATAATAATATATGATATATGTTAATAATGCTAAAGTATTATTTATTATTATATTATTTATATATTATATATAATAATATTTAGAATAATAATATATGATATATGTTATTAATACTAAAATATTATTTATTGTGATATTATTAATATATTATTATATATTTATTATAATTATTACATTATTTTTCCTATATTATTCTTACTCTATTATATTATTATATTCATTATATTATTATTTCCTATATTATTAATTTTCATATTATATTATTATATTAATATTATTCTTTCCTGTATTATTACTAATTTTCATATGTTATTATATTTATTATATTTATATTGTGATTGTTTCCCATTTTGTTCTTACTTGTTATATTATTATATTATTAATATTTTTAAATTTATTACATTATAATTATTTCATATAGTATTATTATATTATATTATTTCCTATATTATTATTAACTTTCATATAATATTATTATATTTATATTGTCATTGTTTCCCATTTTGTTCTTACTTGTTATATTATTATATTATTAATATTTTTAAATTTATTACATTATAATTATTTCCTATATTATTATTATACTATATTATTATATTTATGCTATCATTATTTCCTATATTATTAATGTTAATGTTATATTATATTAATATTATTCTTTCCTGTATTACTAATTTTCATATGTTATTATATTTATTATATTTATATTACAATTATTTCCTATATTATTATTTCATATTATATTATTATATTTATATTGTCATTGTTTCCTATTTTGTTCTTACTTGTAATATTAATATATTATTAATATATTTATATGTATTACATTATAATTATTTCCTATATTATTTTTATTTTATTTTATTATATTAATATTATATTAATATTATTCTTTCCTGTATTACTAATTTTCATATTATGTTATTATATTTATTATATTTATATTATTTTTATTTCCTATATTATTATTAACTTTCATATAATATTATTATATTTATATTGTCATTGTTTCCCATTTTGTTCTTGTTATATTATTATATTATTAATATATTTATAACATTATAATTATTTCTTATATTATTAATTTTCATATTATATTATTATATTAATATTATTCTTTCCTGTATTATTACTAATTTTTATATTATGTTATTATATTATTATATTTATACTATAATTATTTCCTATATTATTACTTTTCATATTACATTATATTAATATTATTCTTTCCTGTATTACTAATTTTCGTGTTATTATATTTATTATATTTATATTATAATTATGTCCTATATTGTTATTTCATATTATATTATTATATTTACATTGTCATTGTTTCCTATTTTGTTCTTGTTATATTATTATATTATTAATATATTTATATTTATTACATTAAAGTTATTTTCTATATTATTATATTATATTATATTTATACTATCATTATTTCCTATATTATTAATTTTCATATTATATTAATATTATACTTTCCTGTATTATTACTAATTTTCATATTATGTTGTTATATTTATTATATTTATGTTATAATTATTTCCTATATTATTATTAACTTTCATATTATATTATTATATTTATATTGTCATTGTTCTATGTTATTATTATAGTATATTATTATATTTATACTATCATTATTTCCTATATTATTATTAATTTTCATATTATATTATTAATATTGTTATTTCCTATATTATAATTGTTATATTATATTATAATATTTATTATATGTATATTATCTTTATTTCCTATATTGTTATTAATTGCTATATTATTATTTCCTATATTATTAGTAATTTTCATATCATATTATTACATTTATACTAGTAATTTTCATATTAGATTTTAATTTATTATCTATTATTTCTTATATTATTATTAATTGTTATATTATTAATATATTTATTATATCTATTACATCATTATTATTTATTATTGATATTTCCTATATTATTATTATTATTATTATTTATATTATTAATATATTTATTATTCTATTACATCATCATTATTTATTATTGGTATTTCCTATATTATTTCATATTATTATGATATTATAAATATATATATTAAATTTCTTGCATTATTACATTATTATTGTAATGTGAAATATCTCTTGCGATATATAGGAAACTATTACAACAAAGGGGAAATCCGCAAGAAGGAGCTCCTGGATAGCTGTGCAGTGCTGGGAATCCCACCTTCCAAGGTGACCCTCATCGATCACAGGTATTTTTCCCCTGGATATTATTATTATTATTATTATACTGACACAAAAGCACAGTATGTCACAGCAAATGAGATCTCTCTGCTGGATTTCATATCACAAAATCACAAGTCGAACACTTCCCAAGCGTCTAGGACTGTGTGATGTATTTTCGAATGATGCGAATAGATCCACGTAAGGTGGCCTTTTGCAATTGACAGATCGTGATTTTGTCGATGTTTATTGTTTTCAAATGCCGGCTGAGATCTTTTGGCACGGCACCCAGTACGCCAGTGACCACTGGGACCACCTGTACTGGTTTATGCCATCAGAGCCTTTGCAGTTCGATTTTGAGGTCTTGATAGCGGCTGAGTTTTTCCTGTTGTTTTTCCTCAATGCGACTGTCACCTGGAATGGCGACATCAATAATCCAGACTTTTTCCTTTTCCACAATCGTGATGTTTGGCGTGTGTGTTCCAAAACTTTGTCAGTCTGGATTCGAAAGTCCCACAGTATTTTTGCATGTTCATTTTCCACAACCTTTGCAGATTTATGATTATTATTTATTGGTGTCTTTGGCTGTCCTCTAGGAGAGGAAAGCCAGATATTATTATTATTATTATTATTATTATTATTATTATTATTATTTGGTGTCTTTGAGTCTCCTCCAGGATAGGAAAGCCAGATATTATGGTTGTTGTTGTTGTTGTTGTTGTTGTTGTTGTTGTTATTAATTGGTATCTTTGAGTCTCCTCCAGGATAGGAAAGCCAGATACTATTATTATTATTATTATTATTATTATTATTATTATTATTATTTGGTATCTTTTAGTCTCCTCCAGGATAGGAAAGCAAGATATTCTTATTCTTATTATTATTATTATTATTATTAGGTGTCTTTGAGTCTCCTCCAAGATAGGAAAGCCAGATATTGTTGTTGTTTTTGAATCTCCAGTTGGAGAGGAAAGTGAGATATTATTATCATTATTATTGCTATTATTGATATCTTTGAGTCTCCTCTAGAAGAAAACAGGATGTTATCATCATCATCATCATCATCATCATCATTGTCTTTGAGTCTCCCCTAGAAGAAAACAAGATGTTATTATTATTATTATTATCATCATCCTCATCATCATTGTTTTTGAGTTTGCTCTAGGAGATGAAATTGGGATGTTCTTCTTGTTGCTGTTGTTGTTTATGAATCTCCTATAGGAGCAAAAAGTGGGGTATTATTATTATTATTATTATCATTATTATTATTATTATTATCTTTGAGTCTCCTCTAGAAGAAAACAGGATGTTATCATCATCATCATCGTATTTGAGTCTCCTCTAGAAGAAAACAGAATGTTATTATTATTATTATCATCCTCATCATCATTGTCTTTGAGTCTCCTCTAGGAGAGGAAATTGGGATATTCTTGTTGTTGTTGTCTATTAATCTCCTCTAGGAGCAAAAAGTGGGGTATTATTATTATTATTATTATTATTATTATTGTAGTTGTTATTGGTGTCTTTGAGTCTCCTCTAGGAGAGGAAAGTGAGATATTCTTGTTGTTGTTGTTGCCACATTGGTTGAGACTCTGAGATAGTTAATGAAAAACTATGGTAAAATGTGCTAATTGCAGGATTATGTCCCTCCCCCAAAGGCAGAGTTTGTGCAGTTTCATCAACTTTTCCCATGTTTTGTGATAGAGCCAATGAGGAAATGACATTGATAACCCTGGAAGAAGGACGATTTTTCCACCTGGGGTTACTTGCGAACATGGGTGAGGCCTGGCTCCTCTTTGCGGAGGGATTGCACAATGTTTGCGCTCAACGCAAAGGCAGGCAAAAGGTCAGGCTTGGCTGGCTTGCTCTTTTATTATTCTATTATTATTATTATTATTATTATTATTATTATTATTATTTTACTTCTACGGGTTCAATTAGAACATGTCTAGCCCTTTGCCTCAAACCAAAAGCAGAGGTGGAAATAAATACATTATTATTATTATTATTACCTGACTTTTGTGGATTCAGCCTCGAACCAAAAGAAGAAGTGGGAAGTAAATTCAATATAGTAGTAGTAGTAGTAGTAGTAGTAGTAGTATGATGATCATCATCATCTTCTGACTTTATTGTGGATTCAATAAATTACAATATTATTTTTATTACTATTATTATTATTATTTGATTTTTTGCGGATTCAGTTAGAATGTCTCTAGGCTTCGAACTACAAAGGAGAGGAGGAAATAATATTATCAATATTATTATTATTATTATTATTTAACTTTTTGTGGATTAAATAAGAATGTGTCATCTCTAGGCTTTAACCAAAAAGGAGAGGTGAAAAATAAATACACTTTTATTATTATTATTATTATTATTATTATCATCATCATCATCATCATCATCTTCATCTGACTTCTGTGGATTCAATTAGAACGTCTCTCGGCCTTGAATGAAAGAGAAGCTGGGAAAAATACATTATTATTATTATTATTTTACTTTTGTGGAATCAGTTAAAACATCTTTCGGCCTCAAACCAAAAAGGAGAGGGGGAAATAAATAAATAAATATTATTATTATTATTATTATTATTATTATTATTATTATTATACTTTTGCAGAATCAGAATGTCTCTTGGCACCAAACCAAAAAAGAAAGGAGGAAATAAATACATCATCATCATCATCATTATTATTATTATTATTATTATTATTATTATTATACCTTTGCGGAATCAGTTAGAACATCTCCCGGCATCAAACCAAAAAGGAGAGGAGGAAATACATATTTTATTATTATTATTATTATTATTATTATTTTGCTCAGTTAGAACGTCTCTCGGCATCAAAACAAAAAGGAGAGGAGGAAATAAATACATTATTATTATTATTATTATACTTTTGTGGAATCAATTAGAACGTCTCTCGGCATCAAACCAAAAATGAGAGGAGGAAATAAATACATTGTTGTTGTTGTTGTTGTTGTTGTTGTTGTTGTCTGATTTCTGTGAATTCAATTAGAACGTCTCTCGACCTCAAACCAAAAGGAGAAGTGAATAATAAATTATCATCATCATCATCTTTTTGGTCCTCTGGTGCTATCTACAGTCAGCAAAAATTGTGTGTGTATATATGTGTGTGTGTATTTATTTATATACTGTAGAAGATCCCTTTCTACTGTGTGTGATGAAATAAAACGAGATGCAAGCTGCCCCTTTGCCCTTCCTTCCAACTTCACCGTGGCATCTGGAACTGAGAAGTATTATGGTTTCTCATGAGAAGATGTTTCCACATCTCCCTCTTTTGTTTTGTTTTGTTTATACATCTTTTTGCAGAGATCTCCCTGACAATCCTTCCGTCGAATGGGACATCGCTCTGCTCTCTGCCCTGATCCTGGAGCAAATCGAAGCACACCGCATTGCCCTGGTAAGGAAACTCAGGATACTTTAGCGTTATATATCATTTTAAATGTAAGCCAAGTTGTGTTTTTCTTGAGACCAAGAACTTTCTGACCATGAGAAGAAGAGCTCTTCAATAGTGGAACTCTTTGCCTCTTTGGAGTCCGGTAGAAGCTCCTTCTTTGAAACAGAAGCTGGATGGCCATCTGTCAGGGCTGCTTTGATTGTGCTTTTCCTGCATGATAAAGGCAGAAGAGATGGCCCTTGGAGATCCAACTCTTCTTGCCTCCCTGACCTTTCCTCCATATCTTCAGGGTTTGGCCTCACGTCAGTCGAAGCAAAACCGGACTGGCAAGAAAGAAGAAGGAAGTGCTTTGGTTTCCTCTTTCTTTTCTTGTTGTGGCCCGTGCCGACTTCCAGCCTGTGGCTGCCACCGTCTGGTGCACAGTCGACACAATTATTATATGCTGGTTTCCCTTGAATTAAATGTTTTGACTTTGAACTTTTGACGTATGCCAGGGGACTTGATGGGATCCCCATAAAAAGTGACGGAAATCACAGTGTTTCCCAAAGTTTCCACTCCTCTCCAAACCCATGCTTCTTGCCTAATATATATATATATATATATATCGTTGAAATGTATATTCTGCTGAACTTCAAAGTTCGATGTACATCAGGGGACCTAACGGGATTCCCATAAAGAGTGACGGAAATCGCCATGTTTCCCAGTTTCCACTCCTCTCCAAACTCATGCCTCTTGCCTAATATATTTATTTATTTAAAATGTATATTCTGCTGGACTTTGAAGTTCGACGTACACCAGGGGACCTAACGGGATTCCCATAAAGAGTGACGGAAATCGCCATGTTTCCCAGTTTCCACTCCTCTCCAAACTCATGCCTCTTGCCTAATATATTTATTTATTTAAAATGTATATTCTGCTGGACTTTGAAGTTCGACGTACACCAGTGGACCTGACGGGATCCCCATAAAGAGTGACGGGGATCGTTGTGTTTCCCAAAGCTTCCACTCCTCTCCGAACTCATGCCTCTTGCCTAATATATATATTTATTTAAAATGTATATTCTGCTGGACTTTGAAGTTCAACGTACACCAGTGGACCTGACGGGATCCCCATAAAGAATGACGGGGATCGTTGTGTTTCCCAAAGCTTCCACTCCTCTCCAAACTCATTCCTCTTGCCTAATATATATATTTATTTAAAATGTATATTCTGCTGGACTTTGAAGTTCGACGTACACCAGTGGACCTAACGGGATCCCCATAAAGAATGACGGGGATCGTTGTGCTTCCCAAAGCTTCCACTCCTCTCCAAACTCATGCCTTCTGCCAAAGCCTCACTTATCTTTGTTTGGAATGTATATTCTGCCACGAAAACATACATGCCTGCTCCTTCTATCTTCTGGTTAGGTGGTGACCTTCGACGCGGGAGGTGTCAGTGCTCACACCAACCACAGATCCCTCTACACTGCGGTCAGGTATGTTTCTTGGGGCTTCATGTTGAGATCCAGGTCTTCGGTGCTTCAAAGAGCTTCGTGGCAGTCCACAAAGGACTCCAGGTTCCTGTTTTTGTACAAACAACAACCCTGTGAGGCAGGCCAAGCTGATGACGAGATAGGCTGAGTGAGGTTCACCTAGCCTCAGTGAGGACTCGACCCTTGTTCTTCCCCAGCCACTACTGATTACAAGTGACAAACAAATGACTTACAAACGACTCCTAGTTAAGAACTCAGCTCTGTTTGTAACTATGTTGTTTGTAAGTCGGATCTTTGTCACTCAGGAAAAGTCTGTATATCTATTTGGCTGGAGTCCCTGTTCCAACTTATGTACACACTCAACTCCAGAACAAACCTACAGAACCAATCTTATTTGCAACTCTTATTGCGGAAGACAGTTGATGTCGAACTGGGACACAGTCCTTGGAACGGGAGCGCACCACCGAACCGCGCCTAGAAAAAGATCGGAACTCGAGAAATAGAGAACGGGACACATTGTCCTCGTCTACTTCCTTGTTTGTTTTCTCCTCTCGGCTGCGGGTATTGAAGCCCCAAACCGCTCGGAGTCTGAAAGCAAACCCTGCCCAGCCAGGCCTCGATTGGCGTTGGCGGCTGTTGCGAAACCCAGCGGCAACCTCTCCCCTGGTTGGAAGGGCGCCAGGCCCAGCCACTCCTGAATGCATGTGCTGCCAGGAGCTGGGAAAAGAGCTGTCTCCCAATAACAGGCGTCACCAAGGCCCACTTTCTATATATGGTGTGGAAGGCAGGGGAGGGGAAGGAGATCCACTCCTTGAAAAGGTTGGGCCCTTCAGTGCCATGCTGGAATAGGCTTCCACCACCATCATCCTTCTTATAATTTTATATCATCACAATTCTATATTAGCAACATTATATTATTATTATTATTATTATTATTATTTTACTGTCTTTTTATTATTTTATAGTATGATGTTCTTTTTATAATATTATTATTTTATATTATTATAGATTACTATATTACTATATATAATTATTGCATATTGTTGTATATTGTTATATTGTTTTTATATTATTCATATTATTATAGATTATTGTAGTATTATAGATCATGTATATTATAGTATTGTATTTTTATTATTTTTATTACATTACTAGCTGTACCTGGCCACACTTTGCTATGGCCCTCAGAAAACAGGATTTGCAGACATGAAACTATCTGTGCTAGGAAACTTTATATTATTAATTAATATTATTATAGATTATTATATTACTATATATTATTTTAAATTATTATATTATTATATTTTACTATATAATTTTTACTAAAATTACTATATATTTTACTATATGTATTATATTATTTTAATATTATTTCATGTTATATTATTGTATGTTATTATATTATAAGAATTTTCTGACTATAATTTTTACTATTATATTGTATTTGTATTATTTTATATTATTATATTATATAATTTTATATTATAGATTAATATAATTGACGTTATAATTTTATAACTAGTATGATAAATTTATTATTATTTATTTGTTTTATTATTTTGTATTATTATAATTTTATTATTATATTATTGTATTTTATTATATATATTATGTTCTTATACTATTTATAGATTATAATAGATTACTATATTATTAAATAATAATTTTATAGTATTCTATTATTGTATTTTAATTTTATTATATAATTATAGAGTATTATAATTTTATTATAATAATTTTATATTATTATAGTATTGTATTGTATTTTATTATATTATATTATTATAATTTTATATTATATATTATTATGGATTATATTATTATTTACACATTTTTATTATGATTATACTGTATTTTTATTATTTTGTATTGTTATAATTTTATTATTATACTGTATTTTTATTATTTTATATTGTTATATTATATTATAAGTTATATTATTATTGTATATTATTATTATTATTATTATCATTATTATGGCTCAAGGCAGGACACAACACAGTCAAATTATTTGAAAAAATAATTGAAAAAAATAAAACACCAATATTAATCACATTCATAGTTTCAAACTGTCTGAGTAGGCCCTGCCAGAAGAGGTGGGTCTTTGAGTTTTGGACATGGTGTTAAAAACGTGAAGCCCGTGGAAATGATAGAAAGGTTGGATTGGATGGACAGGGATCTTTCAAGGTCATCTAGTCTGACCTGCATCTTAGTGCAGGAAGCTGATGACTTTGAGATCCGGAGAAATAAAAATCAGCATTGCAAGAGGTGGAGACCAATGTGGGGAAAGGGAGACGGCCCCAGGACGTATTTACATATTCACCTGGGCACTATTTGTTTTTCAACAGGTACCTAATATCAGAGGAGAAACTTCCAGGAGGTATGTGACGCCAGGGCTCTTTCTGCATCATCATCTCATACTAAATATGTGAAGGCTTGTGGGCAAGCATGTTGAGAGACACACAGATAGAGAGAGAGAGGAAAGAGAGAGAGACAGAATGATAGAGGAACGATAGATAAAAGGAATGTAGATAGATGGATAGAGGAATGAAAGACAAACAGATAGAGGAAAGAGAATGGGAGAATGATAGAGGAATGTAGGTCGAGAGGGAGGAAAGGGAAGAGACAGGATGATACGGGAATGATAGATAGAGGAATGTAGATAGATGTATAGAGGAATGAAAGACAGACAGATGGGTAGACAGACAGAAGAATGATAGACAGGAATGTAGATGGATAAATGATAGATAGATAGATAGATAGATAGATAGATAGATAGATAGATAGATAGATAGATAGATAGATAGATGATATTATTGTGTTCTCAAATAATATGCTGTGTCCAGGCTGGTTCATCAGGTGCTCTGCTATGGCTGACTTCTCTGGTTGAAGTAGTCTGCAGTGCCTTTCATGTTCCTTGTTTCGTGTTTGGGCAACGCTGCGTTTGGTGGTCCCACCCAGAGGAAAAGTGTTCCTGCCATACATCAAGGGAACCACTGACCGCAGAGGGAAGCTGATGAGGAAACACAACATACAAACAATCTACAAACCCACCAAGAAAATCCAACAAATGCTAAGTTCAGCAAAGGACAAGAGGGATCCTCTCACCTCTGCAGGAGTCTACCATTGTATACCATGCAGCTGTGGACAAGTCTACATAGGGATCACCAAAAGCAGCATTGCCCAAACACGAATCAAGGAACATGAAAGGCACGGCAGACTACTTCAACCAGAAAAGTCAGCCATAGCAGAGCACCTGATGAACCAGCCTGGACACAGCATATTATTGGAGAACACAGAAATGCTGGACCACACCAACAACCACCATGTCAGACTACACAGAGAAGCCATTGAAATCCACAAGCATGTGGACAATTTCAACAGAAAGGAAGAGACCATGAAAATGAACAAAATCTGGCTACCAGTATTAAAAAACTCAAAAATTACAACAGCAAAACAGCAGAGAGGAAACAACCAGGCACATCTTAACACCTCTCAACAAAAGATTTTCCCAGGCTCAGCCAGGCCTTCAAATGCTAATGAAGGTGATCAGTTGAAACATTCACACCTAGCTCCAGCAGAGAAGAGCTCTTGGCCCCACCCCAGCCATTCCACAGATCTATAAACCCATTGTCCTAATTCCAACAGACCTCACTACCTCTGAGGATGCTTTATTATTTATTTATTTATTTACGACATTTATATGCCGCCCTTCTCACCCCGAAGGGGACTCAAAGCGGCTTACAAGATATATATACATACAATATATTATTAACATAGTACAATATCAGTTTTAAATATTGCTATATTGCACTATATCAATTATACTGTAATATTATTAGTAATATTACATGTAATATAAATATATAATTATAATATCATATTATTAGTAGTAGTATTATATTGCATTACATAACAATATTATAAACATTATATGTATACACAATTTATTATATATTATATTATAACGTATTATTAGAATAGTACAGGAGACAAGGTGGGTCCCCAACGGATGGCAAATGCAGAAGACAAGATGGTGCTGTCCCCTGGCCTCCCTCTCTTCATTCTGGCCCAGAGTGACAGTTGGTGATCTGGGGAGGGGTCCCCAACGGGACCATAGATGCAGGCGAAACGTCAGGAGAAATGCCTCTAGAACATGGCCCTATAGCCCGAAAAAAACCCACAAGAACCTAGAAGATAGATAGATTAATGATAGAGGGAGGAAGCAAAGAACATGCCTTCATCCACTTTCGGAATCCATCAGTGTTGATGAGTGGATGAAGGCATTTCCTTTGCATAACCTTGCACAAGCCAGTTCCTTCCAACACTCCACAGGTTTGCATTTACTCTAAATCAACACAGAAGATATTACTACTATGATTAATAATGATCAGAATAATTAAAATAATATTAATATTCATAATTATGTTAATAGCATTATTCGTTTAAAAATAACAGTCTTAATTACCAGAAAAACAGTATTAATATTACTAATAGTATAATATTAGTAGTATTGATAACAAATGGCATTCTATCTGGACTGGCAACAAAAGAGGAAGCTGGGTTTTAAGGGGCCCAACAGCGCCACCTGGTGGGCTCCCTCCCTCCCTTCCTTTCCTTGCTTGTCTATTTCCAAAGCCCTTCCTGCTTGAGATAAAGGGATCTTTTTAATCTGGCTCTTTTAATATTTAACTCCTATTTGCAGCAGTGGCTGCCTAGCAGAATTTTCCATCCTCGGAAATGCAAATGTTGAAATCCTCTCTGTACAGCACTAGGTTGACTTTGAAGCCAACGTACTAAAAATACACTGTTGGAGTGAGATTATTATTATTATTATTATTATTATTACTTTACCGACACAAAAACACAGTATGTCACAGCAAATGAGATCTATATGCTGGATTTCGTATCACAAAATCACAAGCCGAACACTTCCCAAGCGTTCGAAATATACAATGCCAGAAAACCGCATTGTTGTTGTTGTTGTTGTTGTTGTTGACACAAAAACACAATATGTCACAGCAAATGAGATCTATATGCTGGATTTCGTTTCACAAAATCACAAGCCGAACACTTCCCAAGCATTCGAAATATACAATGCCAGAAAACCACACTATTATTATTATTATTATTATTATTATTATTATTATTTTACTGACACAAAAACACAGTATGTCACAGCAAATGAGATCTACATGCTGGATTTCATTTTGCAAAATCACAAGCCGAACACTTCCCAAGCGTTCAAAATATACAATGCCAGAAAACTGCATTATTATTTTTATTATTATTATTAGCAGCTTGGGTACCCTGCGTTGGCCCAGGTTATTTGAAAAAGTCATTTTTTTAATTGTATGAAATGCATAAGGTTGTGGGTGAACTACAACTCCCATCATGCCCTGTGAAACTCCATCAGTACTTCAACTTTGTTATGCTGGGCAAGTTTGCTATAGATGCATCATCAGTGGGATTGAGTGTGCTCTCTGGCTGTAGGTAAACTACAACTCCCACTATGGAGAGTCAGTCATCTCCAACCACTCCACTAGGTTGAGTGAGTCATGGGGGTTCTGGATGCCAAGTGTGTCTGTCATCAGTGGAGGTCTCTGTTTCTCTGGTTGTGGGTGAACTACAACTCCCAGAAAGGAAGGTCAGTTCCCCCCAAACCCCTCCAGTCGTCAAATTTTGGCATATCAGGTATGCGAGTCAAGTTTAGTCCAGATCCATTGGTGTTTGGATTCCCAGTGCTCTCTGGATGTAAGTGAACTACAACTCCCACTATGGAGAGTCAGTCCTCTCCAACCCCTCCAGTAGGTTGAGTAAGTCATGGGAGTTCTGGATGCCAAGTTGGGTCCAGGTCCATCATCGGTGGAGGTCTCTGTTTCTCTGGTTGTGGGTGAACTACAACTCCCAGAAAGGAAGGTCAGTTCCACCAAACCCCTCCAGTGATCAAATTTCAGCATGTCAGGTATGCGTGTCAAGTTTAGTCCAGATTAATTGGTGTTTGGATACACAGTGCTCTCTGGATGTAGGTGAACTACAACTCCCCCAAATCAAGGTGAATTTCCCCCAAAGGCCTCCAGTATTTTTTTCTGGTCATGGGGGGCTCTGTGTGCCAAGTTTGGCCCAATTCCATCTTTGGTGGAGTTCAGAGTGTTCATTGATTGCAGGTGAACTATAAATCCCAAGACCTACAACTCCAAAATGTCCAGGTGGTGGTGAATTCCTTTCAAGCTCTGTGTTGGGTTGACTTTGAAGTCAATGTCCCAAGGAGGGCACTGTTGGAAGTGAGATTACTAATTAATTAATATTATTAATAATTATTATTAATAATATCCTATCCACCTTCTCCCTCCTTTGCCCAGGCTGCCGGGTCCTCGTCCTGGAGACGGTCCCCCTTTTCCGGAAGTACGTCTCCCTCTTGGATCTCCCTTCGGCCTGGATCCAGACTCCGGATGTGCTCTTTGTGCTGACGCAGGAGGAGGCCGACCTGGCCAAGGTGGGGAAAACCTCAGGGGAAAGGATTTCGGATAAATATCGAAAGATATATACGTATTTCCCAGATTGTAATCTACCAGCCCTATTAGGAACCAGGGGATATTTTATGACCCCCTAAATTATTTCTGGTCCAACCTCCTTCCCATCCAGAGTGGACAAAACTCATCTATCTGTCGAGAGGGCTTCGATGGTGCCTTGGCAGAAGGACGTTGGACTGGATGGCCTATGGAGCCTATTCCAGTCCTATGATTATGATAATATCAACAATAATAACAATATAGCAATATCATCAATATAGTAATAATCCTATCTTCCTGCCTGGAAGAAAGAGGTTGGACTAGATGGCCTTTGGAGTCTCTTCCAATTCCATAACTCTAATAATAATAATAATAATGATCATCATCATCATCATCATCATCATCCAATACAACAGCCAGCAGAGTGATCTTGTCTGCTGTGGACTCATCTTGTTGTGTTTCTAATAATAATAATAATAATAATAATAATAATAATAATAATAATAATATAGTGATTCTATCTTCCTGCCTGGCAGAAGGGGGTTGGACTGGATGGCCTTTGGAGCCTCTTCCAATTCCATAACTTTAATAATAATAATAATAATAATAACAACAACAGTAATAATAATGACCCAATACAACAGCCAGCAGAGCGATCTTGTCTGCTGTGGACTCATCTTGTTGTGTTTTGAATAATTATAATAATAATAATAATAATAATAATAATAATAATAATAAAAGATAGTAATATCATAGTGATTCTATCTTCCTGCCTGGCAGAAAGGGGTTGGCTGGATGGCCTCTGGAGCTTCTTCCAATTCCATAGCTCTAATAATAATAATAATAATAATAATAATAACAACAACAACAACAACAACAAAAACAACAATAATCCAATACAAAAGCCAGCAGAGTGATCTTGTCTGCTGTGGTCTCATCTTGTTGTAATAATAATAATAATAATAATAATAATAATAATAATAATAGAAGATAGTAATATCATAGTGAGTCTATCTTCCTGCCTGGCAGGAAGGGGTTGGACTGGATGGCCTTTGGAACCTATTCAAATTCTATGACTCTAATAATAATAATAATAATAATAATAATAGATAGTAATATCATAGTGATTCTATCTTCCTGCCTGGAAGAAGGGGGGTTGGACTAAATGGCCTCTGGAGCCTCTTCCAATTCCATAACTCTAATAATAATAATAATAATAATAATAATAATAATAATATGATTCTATCTTCCTGCCTGGCAGAAAGGGGTTGGACTGGATGGCCCCTTGAGGTCTCTTCCAATTCCATAACTAATAATAATAATAATAATAATAATAATAATAATAATAGAAGATAGTAATATCATAGTGATTCTGTCTTCCTGCCTGACAGAAAGGGGTTGGACTGGATGGCCCCTGGAGCCTCTTCCAATTCCATAACAATAATAATAGTAATAATAATAATAATAATAATAATAATAATAATAATAAAGTGATGCTATCTTCCTGCCTGACAGAAAGAGGTTGGACTGGATGGCTTTTGGAGCCTATTCCAATTCTATGACTCTAATAATAATAAATAATAATAACTGGCACTGACAAAATTACCATCTGCCAGCTGCAAAAGGCCACCTTACTGAGATCTGCATGTATTATTCGCCGATACATCACACAGTCTTAGACACTTGGGAAGTGTCCGACGTGTGATCCACTACAACAGCCAGCAGTGCCTGCTGTGGACTCATCTTTTTTTGTCTCTAATAATAATAATAATAATAATAATAATAATAATAATACATTGATTCTGCCTTCCTGCCTCGTAGAAGCGGGGTTGAATGAGATGACCCTTTGGGACTAACTTCCAAATCTATAGAGAAATATCAACTGCTTGGGAGTTTAATGGAGCCTCCTTCTCTGGAGGTTTTGAAGCAGAGGCTGGATGGCCATCTGTCGGGAGGGATCGGATGGTGCCTTCCTGCCTGGCAGAAGGGCGTTAGTAAGTCTAGAGACATTATAACAAGCCACGTGATCCTGAGATGAGTAGCATAGCACAACCACACGATGGAATGGCATGATGGGCATCTTGATCAACGTAACTTGGGAACCAGTTGCCCAAACATCTAAAAACAAGGCCCCCGTGTCCCATTTTCCTTCCAGAGCGCCATGCGATGCCATCGCAGCCAACTCCTGTGGTTCCGCCGCCTCTACCTCCCCTTCTCCCGCTACATGGTGATCAATTCGCTCAACTACCTCCAACTGGAGGGCGAAAGGGGCTTCTCGCCAGCAGAGAAGCCTGGCCAACTTCGATGCGTCGACAAACAGACCCTCCGCTATCGTCCCATGGAAACATTTCCCTCTCTTGGCTGAAAACCACATTCCCGCCAGTTCAAATTTCTGCCAAGGTGCAAAAGCAAACCACAGGAAGTTCGCATCATTTCCTGCACAGATGGACAAGAGAAAGCCTTACTCTTTCTATCTATCTGTCTAGCATTCTGATATCTCTCTATCTACCATTCCTCTCTCTCTTTTATGTATCTATTATTCCTCTCTCTCTCTTCTGTCATCTATCTATCTATCTATCTATCTATCTATCTATCTATCATTCCTCTTTCTACCTATCTACATTCTTCTATCACCTATATCATTCCTCTCCCTCTCCCTCTAACACAGTGGTTCTCAACCTGGGGTCCCCAGATGTTTTTGGCCTACAACTCGCAGAAATCCTAACAGCTGGTAAACTGGCTGGGATTTCTGGGAGTTGTAGGCCAAAAACATCTGGGGACCCCAGGTTGAGAACCACTGCAACATATTACACACACGCACACACACATACACTTATCTCTCTATCTAGCATTCCTCTATCTCACATTATTGTCTATCTATTAGCCACTTTGAGTCTTCTGGTGGAGAGAAAAAGCAGGGTATAAACATAATAATAATAATAATAATAATAATAATAATAATAATAATAATAATAATCTGTCTTTCCTCTATTCATTTACCTACTTATCTATCATTTTGCTATCTATCTATTATTCCTCTATCTATCTATCTGTCTGTCTGTCTGTCTGTCTCTCTGTCATTCCTCTATCTTTCCTCTATTATTCCTCTATCTATCTATCTATCTATCTATCTATCTATCTATCTATCTGTCATTCCTCTATCTTTCCTCTATCTATTATTCCTCTATCTATCTATCATTCTTCTCTCTCTCTCTCTCTCTATCATTCCTCTATCTATTATTCCTCTATCTATGTATCTATCTATCTTTCCTCTCTCTCTCTCTCTATCATTCTTCTATCTATCTATCTATCTATCTATCTATCTATCTATCATTCCTCTATCTATCTATCTATCTATCTATCTATCTATCTATCTATCTGTCATTCCTCTATCTTTCCTCTATTATTCCTCTATCTATCTATCTATCTATCTATCTATCTATCTATCATTCCTCTCTCTCTCTCTCTCTCTCTCTCTATCATTCCTCTATCTATTATTCCTCTATCTATGTATCTATCTATCTTTCCTCTCTCTCTCTCTATCATTCTTCTATCTATCTATCTATCTATCTATCTATCTATCATTCCTCTATCTATCTATCTATCTATCTATCTATCTATCTATCATTCCTCTATCTATCTATCTATCTATCTGTCTGTCATTCCTCTATCCTTCCTCTATCTATTATTCCTCTATCTATCTATCATTCCTCTCTCTCTCTCTCTCTCTCATTCCTCTATCTATTATTCCTCTATCTATGTATCTATCTATCTTTCCTCTCTCTCTCTCTCTATCATTCTTCTATCTATCTATCTATCTATCTATCTATCTATCTATCTATCATTCCTCTATCTATCTATCTGTCATTCCTCTATCTACTTTTTATTTTTTTATTATTTATTTACAGTATTTATATTCTGCCCTTCTCAACCCACAGGGGACTCAGGGCGGATTACAATGTACATATACATGGCAAACATGGATAAATACAAATAATCCTGCTCCTTTATCTCACCCTGAGTTTTTAAATCATTTTATGTACACTGTCATTATGTTTGGTTTACAGTTTTTTCCCTTCTCTTTATGTTTTGTGTGTATTGTTTATATGCTTATATGTTTTATATTTTAATGCTACATTGTTTATTTTATTGCAATTTGTATCTTATTTTATTGTATTTTGTTGTTCGGGCTTGGCCTCATGTAAGCCACCTGGGGAGATGGTGGCAGGGTATAAATAAAGATAATTGTTATTATTATTATTATTATTAAACATTCAATGCCATAGACACACAACATATATAGACAGACACACAGAGGCTATTTAACATTCCAGCTCCATGAGGGTATTCTGGCCACCAGGAGAGCCGTTCCTTCACCGACCATTTGTGACACTGATGAAGTACTTCCTCATTCTTGCATGCTTGCTGGAGATTTTTATGGTGTCGTAAATTAGTTAAATTAGCCTCCCCGCATATGCAGTGCCTAAATTTCCTACTTAACAGATGCAACTGTCTTTTGGGCTGCAAAAGTCGACAGCAAGCTACACAAATTGGTCAGAAGCTCACTCCAACCTATCTATCTGTCATTCCTCTATCTATCTATCTATCTATCTATCTATCTATTATTCCTCTATCTATCTATCTATCTATCTATCTATCTATCTACCTATCTACCTGTCATTTCCCTATCTATCTATCTGTCATTTCCCTATCTATCTATCTATTATTTCTCGATCTATCTATCTATCTATCCATCTATCTGTCATTTCTCTATCTATCTATCTATCTTTCCCAATCCAAAGCCACATGGTCAATCTTTTAAGTGTGGAGGGACCATTGCTCTGAGACGAATGCACTGAAATGTCATAGAGTAGTAATTTCCAATTTTGTGACCAAAGAATGAATTCACATCCCGGATGGTTGAAAGGGAATGGTTTCTGATTCACTTCGGAATTCCACTCAGCGACAGGGAGGGGCGGCACACAATCATATTAAGTCATGAAAATAAAAAAACATTGTACTTTTGTGTATTCAGCTACTTGATTGGATGGGGAGTTATTTGCGCGGGACAGATTTTTGGAAGGAAAATCCGTTGAGTAAATATGAAATGTGAGATTCTGTTTCCGCTCAGCTAAAGGGGGCAAATGAGCCATGGAAAGCTGTGTTTCTTACAAAATACCAGCTTTTATTTGGAACGGGAAAGGGCTTTCCAGGAGAAAAGGACAGTCAGGAGGCGTCATGGTTTGGACATGCTCTTTATGGTGGGGTGAGCACCGACGGCCTTCTCCCATTCTTTGCCATTGATGGTCTCAACGGTGACGTTGCTCACAGTGCCCTCGTCCAGGCAGTGCGGAGCGACACCTACAAAGAGAGAGAAAACGCCATCGGAGATGCATTGGAACCATGGCTTCAAATGACAGGACAGGAGTTCCAACTGAACATAAGGAAAGCCTTCCTGATCTTTAAAAGAGCTGTTCACCAGTGGAACTCTCTGCCTCAGGGTCCAGTGGAGGCTTGTAAGCAGAGGCTGGATGGCCATCTGTCCGGGGTGTTTTGGTGTTGCTTAGAAAAAGGGGGTTGGACTGGATGGCCCATGAAGTTGCTTCCAACTCTATGATTCTATGAAATGCTAATCAAGGTGATTAATTACAACATTGACACTTGCCTCAAGCAGACAAGAGTTCTTTCTCCCACCCTGGACATTATTCCACAGATATATAAACCCCATTTTCCTAGTTTCCAATGGACCTCACAACCTATGAGGATGCCTGCCATAGATGCAGGTGAAGCATCAGGAGAGAATGCTTCCCTAACATGACCAGACAGCCCGGAAAATGCACAGCAACCTACTAAGGATGTGGTGCAAAAGTAGCCTAATAATATAATGTAATACAGTATAATATACTGTATATACATATATTTATAATATTATAATGTAATGCAATAAAATACTAATAATATGATATAATTATATATTTATATTACATGTAATATTACTAATAATATTACAATATAGTGGTATAGTACAATATAGTAATATTTTTATACTGATATTGTACTATGCTAATAATATAATATATTTTATGTATATATATATATCTTGTGAGCCGCTCTGAGTCCCCTTCGTGGTAAGGAGGACGGCATATAAATGTCATAAATAAATAATAAATAAATAGTACAATATAGTATTATATAATACTAATATGGTGCTGTGCTAGTAATATAATATATTGTATACACATATAATATTACAATATAATATAATACTAATAATAATACAATATAATAATTATATATTACTGTAATACTACTCATAATATTATTACAGTGTAGTGGTGTAGTACAAGATAGTTATATATAATACTGATATTATACTATGCTAATAATATAATATATTGTATGCATATATATATATCTTCTAAGCCGGTGTGAGTCCCCTTCGGGGTGAGAAGGGCGGCATATAAATGTCAGAAATAAATAAATAGTACAATATAGTAATATATAATAATAATATGGTACTGTGCTAGTAATATAATATATTGTATACACATATAATATTATAATATAATACAATATAATACTAATAATAATACAATATAATAATTATATATTAATTTAATACTGGTAATAATATTATTACAGTATAGTGGTGTAGTACAATATAGTAATATATAATACTGATATTGTACTATGCTAATAAGATAATATATTGTACGTATATATATATATATCTTGTAAGCTGCTCTGAGGCCCCTTAGGGGTGAGAAGGGCTGCATATAAATGTCGTAAATAAACAAATAAACCTAAGAACCCCACAACTTATGGGGATTGTGGTGCAGGCTGAAGCGTGGATGTCATAGGGCATCTCAGTCTATGGTCCTAAGGAAGGAAAGCCGGGATCTGTGATCCAGTTATTTATCCCTGCTTCAAAGCCACCATGGGCTCCAATGAGGAGAATCGCAGGATGATGACAATACCATAGCCGTCAGGATTGGAGCGAGGTGTGTAGAAGCTCTGGACGCCACAGGTCTTGCAGAAGGTGTGCTGGGCCCGGTGTGTGTTGAAGGTGTAGGCGGTGAGGTTGTCAGCACCCTGGGCAAGGAAACGGAACTGCCTTCAGCAGAAATCCCCTTCATACAGTTCCTCATGTTGTGGTGACCCCCAACCATAACATTATTTTTGTTGCTACTTCACAACTGTCATTTTGATACTGTTATGAATCGTCATGTAAATATCTGATCTGCAGGATGTATTTTAATCCACTGGACCATATTTGGCACAAATACCCAATACACCCAAATCTGATGGGGTTGCGGCAGGGATTGAGTTTGTCATTTGGGAGTTGTAGTTGCTGGGATTTATAGTTCACCTACAATCAAAAGGCATTCTGAACTCCAACGATGGAATTGAACCAAACTTGGCATACAGAACTCCCACAACCAACAGAAAATACCGGAAGGGATCGGTGGGCATTGAACGTTGGTTTTGGAGTTGGTTTTGGCGGAGACATCTTCGGCCTTCTCTGCCAAAGGAGTTCCTAAGACCATCAGAAATATATATTTTCGGATGGTCTTTGGCGACCCCTCTGGAACCCTCTTGTGACCCCCAGGTTGAGAAACACTGCAATACACCCACCTTCAGCAGCTTGAAGTGTGAGGCAGGAACAATGAAATGCTTGTTTTGTTTCTTGACGCAGATGCTGCAGCTGCGCTTGAGGAGAGAAAGGGAAGGGAATTACATGGATGATGAGAGGATGGTGATTCCTTCTTTCCCAGAATCCCCCACCCACCTCGTAATACGCAACAAGGCGCTGCTGTGTGTTCTGCAAGTGGCTTATTTATCTGGGAAAATTAAAATTAAAAGTTGTGGGACGGGCCTTGCCTGACTCACTTGCAGTCAAAGACGTGGAGGGCGTCCGAGGCCCAGACCTCAAAGCGGACAGCTCTGCAGTGGCACCCCCCAGTGTGTTTCACCAGGCCCTGGCATGCCCTGCAAAGAGAAGCCAGGCAGAATGAGCACAACAAGGCCCCCTTCTTCCTCCCTCCTCTTCTCCTTCCTTCCTTCCTTCCTTCCTTCCTTCCTTCCTTCCTTCTCCTCTCCTCCTCCTCCTTCATCCTTTGCTTCCTTTCTTCCCTTTCTACTTCTTTCCTTCCTTCCTTTCTTTCTTCTCCTCTCATTCTTCATCCCGTGCTTCCTTTCTCCCCTTTCTACTTCCCTTCCCTTCCTTTCTTCCTTCTCCTCTTTTCCTTCTTCATCCCCTGCTTCCTTTCATCCCTTTCTACTTCTCTTCTCTTTCCTTCCTTTCTCCCCTACGTACCATCAAGATTACTAAGATCGTTTGGAGAGGCCCTGCTCTCGGTCCCACCGGCCTCACAAGCGTGCCTGGTGGGGACGAGGGACAAGGCCTTCTCGGTGGTGGCCCCGCGACTCTGGAACTCTCTCCCACTGGAGGTCAGAACCGCCCCGTCTATCCTGATATTCAGGAAATGGGTGAAAACGTGGTTGTGGAGACAGGCTTTCGATGAATGAGACAGCACCCTAAGATTGTGGATGGAAGATGAGGTATACTTGTTTTTAATATGACAACTGACCACCATAGTTTTAAATATAGTTGTTATTTTAAATGTGTTATTGTAATTATGAACTATGATATTTTACTGATTGTATGTTTTTATGGTTGTAAACCGGGCTGAGTCCCTCTAAGAGGTGAGAAGCTCGGTATAGGAAACTTTGAAATAAATAAATAAATTTCTTCTTTCTCCTCTCCTCCTTCTTTATCCCTTGCTTCGCTTCTTCCCTTTCTACTTCTCTTCTTTCCTGCCTTCCTTCTCCTCTCCTCCTTCATCCCTTGCTTCCTTTCTTCTCTTTCTACTTCTCTTTTCTTCCTTCCTTCCTTCTCCTCCTCCTTCATCCCTTTCTTCCCTTTTTATTTCTCTTTCCTTCCTCTCCTGCTCCTTTCTTCCCTCTTCTTCCCTCCTATTCTCTCAGCATTAATTCTATTCCTTCCTTCCTATTCCACTTCCACTTCCTTTGCTTCTTTTCTTCCTCCTGTTTTTCCTTCGCTCTTTCCTTCCTTCCCCTCTTCTCTCAGCATTTATTCTATTTATTATTTCTTCCCTTCTTCCTCATTTCTTCTCTTCCTCCTCCCATTCTTCCTTCCTTCTTTCCTTCCTTCGACTCTTCTCTCAGCATTAATTATATTCCTTTTGTTCTTCCCTTCCTCCCTTCTCTGCTCTTTCCTTTCTCCTTCCTTCTTTTCTCCTATCTTCCTCTTCCTTCCCTCCTGCTTCCTTTCCTTCCTTCTTTATTCCACTCCCACCTTCTTTGCTTCTCTTCTTCCCCCGTTCTCCCTTCCCTCTTTCCTTCCTTCATATCTTCTCTCAGCATGAATTCTTTTCCTTTTCTCCCCTTCATTTCTTCTCTTCCTCCTCCTGTTCTTCCTTCCCTCTTTCCTTCCTTCGACTCTTCTCTCAGCATTAATTCTATTCCTTTTGTTTTTCCCTTCCTCCCTTCCTTCTTTTCTCCTCCTCCTCCTCCTTCCCTCTTTCCTCCTGCTTCCTTTCCTTCTCCTCTCCTTCCTTCTCCCTGCAGCTAGATCATCACAGCTCACCTCAGTGTTACCCAATTATATCCAGAGATTTCAAAGAAAAATGTTTCTCTTCAATCCCCTTGGCTTTGTAGTCCAAGAGAGCTTTCTGAATATGGCTTTGGATTGTGGAAAACTCACCCGGAAGCATCCCCAGGCGAGTCCCACTCTCTCGGCCTCAGAGCCATAGCAAACCTCTAGGATTAAGGTCGAATGGGGGCTGGGTGAGCAGCTTGAGAGCTGAACATAGGTTCAAATTCCAGCTCAATTCATGGCCACGTCCACTTCCCCTGCTGTAATTCCAGGCTTTGGGCACCAGAGGGCTCCATAGATTACACTATGTTTTTATGTTCCTGGGTTATATGTGTGTGTGTGTTGTCTGTGTGTGTATATACATACATATACATATATGTCATCTCCTAATTGGTTCAATCATAAAAAACATGGAAAAAGTTTATTAAACTACACAACGTTTTTTTTTTGCTGGACATCCTACTATAGCACATTTTGCAATAGTTTATCAATCAATATCTCCTAGAGTCTCAACCAATTCAACTACTGTATATACTTGAGTATAAGCCTAGTTTTTCAGCCCCATTTTTAGGTTGAAAAAAAATCCCTCGGCTTATACTCGAGTCAAGGTTATTTATTATTTTACTCTGCTATTAGTATTATTTTTATTACATTTATTATTTTAATCTATTATTATTATATTTACATTGTTTTACTCTATTATTGCTTTTATTACATTTATTATTTTACTCTATTATTATTATTATTATTACATTTACATTACTTTACTCTATTATTACTTTTATTACATTTATTATTTTACTCTATTATTATTACATTTACATTATTTTACTCTATTATTATATTTATTGCATTTATTATTTTACTCTATTATTGTTATTATTACATTTATTACTTTATTATTATTATTATTATTATTATTACTATTATTATTAAATTTCCATTATTTATTATTATTTTTATTACATGTTATTACATTTATTATTTTATTCTATCATTCTAGGTAATAGGTAAACACATTTACATTGAAGGAGGTTAGAATAATGGTTGAATCAGAGTTGGGCAGTCTTCTCTTAAATTACAGTTTTGTGTAAATACTCAAAAACATTTAACCTACTGACGATTACCAGTAGCAGCTACATTTCTCACCCTCAGCTTATACTCAAGTCAATATGTTTTTCCAGGTTTTTGTGGTAAAACTAGGTCCCTCGGCTTATATTCGGGTCGGCTTATACTCGAGTATATACGGTAGTTTTGTGCCACAAAAACATTTCCGGAGTAGAACAGCTTTCAAAGTAAGGACTGCACAATCAAACAGGAAATATAACACTTTCAAACCAGGAACAGGAAAGTTTTCAACTGTTGTTACATAGTGTTATTTGTACTGACTTCCTGTCATTGTTGAGACCACAGCTCTCATGACTGTTTGGACTCCAACTCCCATCATCGTTGAGACCACAACTTCCCAGTATTTGGGGACAAGTCCCTTTTCTTAATTGGACTACACCCCCATCATTGCTGGGACCATAATTTCCCAGTGTTGAGGAGCATGTCCCTTTTGTTAATTGGACTACAACTCCCATCACTGTTCAGACTACAACTTCCTAGTATTGCAGGGCAAGATCCTTTCCCCCTTTGGACTACAACTCCCCTCATTGTTGTGACCATAAACTCCAATATCTGGGGACTATAGCTTTCATGACTGTTTGGACTACAACTCCCATCATTGTTGGGACCATAACCTTCAGTATTTGAGGACAAGTCCCTTATCGCAACTGGAGTACAATTCCAATTGCTGTTCAGGATATAACTTCCAGTATTGGAGGACAAGCCCTTTTTCTTTATTAGACTGCAACTCCCATCGCTGCTCAAACTACAACTTCCCAGTATTTGGGGACAAGTCTCTTTTCTTAATTGGACTACAACTCCCAACACTATTCAGACTACAAGTTCCCAGTATTTGGGGGCAAGTCCCTTCCCCTCTTTGGATTATGACTCCCATCGCTGCTCAGACTACAACTTCCCACTATTTGGGAGCAAGTCCCTTCCCCACTTTGGACTACAACTCCCATAGCTGCTCAGACTACAACTTCCCAGTATTTGGGGACAAGTATCTTTTCTTAACTGGACTACAACTCCCATCACTATTCAGACTACAACTTCCCAGTATTTGGGGGAAAGTCCCTTCTCCTCTTTGGACTAAAACTCCCATCACTCTTTAGACTATAACTTCCCAATATTTGGGGCAAGTTCCTTTTTTTAATTAGACTACAACTCCCATCGCTGTTCAGACTACAACTTCGCAGTATTTGAGGTCAAGTCACTTTTTTTAATTGGACTACAACTCCCAACATTGTTGGGACCGTAACTAACTCCCAGTATCACAGCCCCCAACATTGGCTAGATGGGGTCAGACTAGATGGCCTCTTGGGTCCCTCCCAATGGTGTGATTCCAACATTTGCTCCTATGAATCCAGATCAGAGCACAGAAGGTCTCTCTCTTCCAAGAATTGGGTCAGATTGAGCAGAACATGTGCTGTACTGAGCAGCAGCTAACCTTCCCTGTATTTCCTGCCAAAACCTTGCATAAAGAGTGACGCTGCTGCAAGTCATGGCCGACGGATGCCAAGATCTTCCGCATGTTCAAGGTATATACTTACTTACTTAGAGTCACAGCCTGCTTTTCCGGTCCCAAGTTTAATAGGGTGATGAAGTCACAATATAATCAGCACCGGATATCCTAAAGGCGATACAATGCTAATCAAGGTGGCCAATGGCAACATTCACACTTGCCTCAAGCAGACAAGATTCTTTTTCCCACCCTGGACATCATTCCTCAGATATATAAACCTCCCTTGCCTAGTTTCCAACAGACCTCATAACCTCTGAGGATGCCTGCCATAGCTGTGGGCGAAACGTCAGGAGAGAATGCTTCTGGAACACGGCCAGACAGCCTGGAAAACTCACAGCAACCCAGTGATTCCGGCCATGAAAGCCTTTGACAACACAATAATATGACTGTTTATTATTAGCTCTGATTACCACTCATCACTTGTAATTGGAAAGCAACCCTTTGCATGTCCCTGTTTAGTCCCCCAAAATATTATTATCATTACAATAATCATCATTATCATTAACATCAATGTCCCACTTTTTCCTCCTTCAGAGTGGTGAGGTAACAAATTAAAGTATTATCATCATCATTATCATTAACATCTATATCCCACTTTTTCTCCTTCACGGTGGTGAGGTAACAAATAAAAGTATTATTATTATTATCATCATTATTATTATTAACATCTATATCCCACTTTTTCCTCCTTCAGAGTGATGAGGTAACAAATAAAAGTATTATTATTATTATTTACATCTATATCCCACTTTTTCCTCCTTCAGAGTGATAAAGTAACAAATAAAAGTATTATTATTATTATTTACATCTATATCCCACTTTTTCCTCCTTCAGAGTGATGAGGTAACAAATAAAAGTATTATTATTATTATTTACATCTATATCCCACTTTTTCCTCCTTCAGAGTGATAAAGTAACAAATAAAAGTATTATTATTATTATTTACATCTATATCCCACTTTTTCCTCCTTCAGAGTGATGAGGTAACAAATAAAAGTATTATTATTATTATTATTATTATTATTATTATTATTATTTACATCTATATCCCACTTTTTCCTCCTTCAGAGTGGTGAGGTAACAAATAAAAGTATTATTATTATTATTATTAACTTCTATATCCCAGTATTTCCTCCTTCGCGGTGGTGAGGTAACAAATAAAATTATTATTATTATTATTTACATCTATATTCCACTTTTTCCTCCTTCAGAGTGGTGTGGTAACAAATAAAAGTATTATTATTATTATTATTATTATTATTATTATTTACATCTATATCCCTCTTTTTCCTCCTTTGCGGTGGTGAGGTACGAATAATAATAATTAATAACAACAACAATAACCATGCCTTTTCTTTATTCTCACAACAACCCTTTGAGGCAGACCACACTTAAACGGAAGGAGAAGCATAAAATCATAGATTGAATTGAAGAACTCAGATTAGACCTGAAAGAAGAGAAAAAATAATCCTAACCCACAAAAAAAGGAATAAATAATTCCATAATTTTGTGACAGAAAAATGTAACCATTGCTTTTAAAAACAAAGTACCCATGAGAGGAAGAGATACAAAATGTTTAGCTACAAGGAAGGGAGAGAGATACAAGCCATTTCCTGTTAATCTTGTTCAGAGAGCACCCAAGGATTAATGTCCAACATGACTCAATTTCCGTGCATGGAATCAAATACTGTATATAATCCACACCCAGAGCATGCAATTCAGAAACCGGTCCAACGCCCTTGCCTCGTGTTTGCACTAAAGGAAAAGGTCATCCCTTCTTCTTCTCCTTCTTCCGCCATCTTTCCAGATCTGTTTTCCCACCTGAAAGTTTCTAGTCCTCGCTGTGTTGATTTCCTTCCTCATTTCCCCCTTTTTGGGGTGTTTTGAATTATTATTTGAAGTGTGCGGCAAAGAAAGAAAAGACAGAACATTATTACAATTGGGTTGCTGCAAGTTTTCCAGGCTGTCTGGCTATGTTCCAGAAGCATTCTCTCCTGACGTTTTGCCTACATCTATAGCAGGCATCCTCAGAGGTTGTGAAGTCTGTTGTAAACTAGACAAGTGAGGCTTATATATCTGAGGAATGATGTCCAGGTTGGGAAAAAGTATATTGTCTTCTTGAAGCAAGTGTGAATGTTGCTATTGGCCACCTTGATTAGCATTGAATGGCCTTGCAGCTTCAAAGCCTGGCTGGTTGCTGCCTGAAGGAGTCATCCCACCTCTGCAGGAGTCTACCATATACAGTGCAACTCTGGACAAGTCTATGGAGCAGTGTTTCTCAACCTGGGGGTCTGGACCCCTAGGGGGGGTCACGAGGGGGTGTCAGAGGGGTCACCAAAGACAATTAGAAAACACAGTATATTCTGATGGCCGTAGGGATTCCATGTGGGATATATATAAACCTCACCTGGCTAGTTTCCAACAGACCTCACAATCTCTGAGTGGTCAAAACATCAGGACAATGCTTCTGGAACATTGCCATACAGCCTGGAAAACTCACAGCAACCCACGAAAGCGTTTGACAACACAATTCAGTATAGTTTGTGCCACAAAAACAATGGAGTTTCTGAAGTAGGACAACTACTTTCAAAGTAAGGACTGTACAATTAAACAGGACATAACACTTTCAAGGGAGGAACAGGAACTTTTTTCATATTTTGTTACATAGTGTAATTATTTATCATGTTTATTCACTTTTATGGTGTCCCTGGGCCACAAACTCCAATTAATTTGACTGTAAAGTCACATTTGCAATACCCTCCTCTTAGTAATATAACATTATTATTATTATTATTATTATTATTATTTGAAACACAACAAGATGAGTCCACAGCAGACACTCTGCTGGCTGTTGTATTGGATCACACGTCGGACCCTTCCCAAGTGTCTAGGAATGTGTGATGTATCGGCAAATAATGCGTGCAGATCCCAGTAAGGTGGCCTTATTATTATTATTATTATTATTATTATTATATTATTATTATTATTATTATTATTATTATTATTATTATTATTATTATTTTACTGACACAAAAGCACAGTATGTCACAGCAAATGAGATCTATATGCTGGATTTTGTTTGCTGTGACATACTGTGTTTTTGTGTCAGTAAAATTATTATTATTATTTGATACACAACAAGATTAGTACATAGCAAACAAGAACACCCTGTTGGCTTTGGTTTGGGATCGCACATCAAACACTTCCCAAGTGTCTAGAAATGTGTGATGTATTGGTGAATAATGTGTGCAGATCGGAGTATTATTATTATTACTAGCCGTCCCCTGCCAAGCGTTGCTGTGGCCCACATGGGGGTTCTGTGTGGGAGGTTTGGCCCAATTCTATCTATGCTCTGTGATTGTAGGTGAACTATAAATCCCAGCAACTACAACTCCCAAATGTCAAGATCCTATTTTCTCCAAACTCCACCAGTGGTCACACTTGGGGATATAGAGTCTTTGTGTAGAGTTTGGTCCAGATCCATCATTGTTTGAGTCCACAGTGATCTCTGGATGTAGGTGAACTACAACTCCAAAATCAAAGGACACTGCCCACCAAACCCTTCCAGTATTTTCTGTTGGTCATGGGAGAACTGTGTGCTAATCTGGTTCAATTCCATCATTGGTGGGGTTCAGAATGCTCTTTGATTGTAGGTGAACTATAAATCCCAACAATGACAACTCCCAAATGACAAAAAAAAATTTTTTTAGTGAAGGACATACATTGGGTTGTTAGGTGTCTTGTGCCCAAATTTGTTGTCAATTCGTCCAGTGGTTTTTGAGTTCTGTTAATCCCACAAACGAACATTACATTTTTATTTATATAGATTTTACTGACACAAAAGCACAGTATGTCACAGCAAATGAGATCTATATGCTGGATTTTGTTTGCTGTGATATACTGTGTTTTTGTGTCAGTAAAATTATTATTATTATTTGATAAACAACAAGATTAGTACACAGCAAACAAGAACACTCTGTTGGCTTTTGTTTGGGATCACACATCAAACATTTCCCAAGTGTCTAGAACTGTGTGATGTATTGGCGAATAACGTGTGCAGATCTGAATATTATTATTATTATTATTATTATTATTATTATTATTTATGTTATCTGTAAATAAGATATATTTACAGATAAAGTTATTTACAAAAAGAGATGGTTTTTAAGCAACTTTTAATGTGGATATAAGTGACTAGCCATCCCCTGCCATGCATTGCTGTGGCCCAGTCTGGTGATCTGGAAAATAAAGTAACGAGAAAGTGTAGGTTTCTAATATATGTAATGTCTTTCTGCTTGTGGGTATACAGTATTTCTTGCCGTTTCTTTGTCAGTGTTGATGTGGAGATTGCCTGGTTTGCCTACTCTGGAACATGCAACATATATTGTCCTTCTTCAGGGGTCACTTTCAAATCTACGAGATTGTGTGTGTGTGTGAATAATATATATCTATGTATGTCTATGACTGGATGGCTCTTTGTCAGGAGGGCTTTGATTACGTTTTCTTGCCCTGGTGAAAAGAGTTGGACTGGATGGCCTTAAGTATTTTCTGTTGGTCATGGGGGTTCTGTGTGGGACGTTTGCCCCAATTCTGTCATTAGTGGAGTTCAGAATGCTCTTTGATTGTAGGTAAACTATAAATCCCAGTATCTACAACTCCCAAATGTCAAGATCTATTTTCCCCAAAGTCCATTTGTGTTCATATTTGGGCGTATGAAATATTTGTGTCAAGTTTGGTCCTGGTCCATCATTGTTTGAGTCCACAGTGCTCTCTGGATGTAGGTGAACTACAACTCCCAAACTCAAGGTCAATGCCCATCAATACCCATGTTAGTCATGGGAATCTTGTGTGCCACGTTTGGTTCAATTCCATCATTGGTGGAGTTCAGAATGCTCTTTGATTGTAGGTGAACTATAAATCCCAGTAACTACAACTCCCAAATGTCAAGGTCTATTTTCCCCAAAGTCCATCTGTGTTCGTATTTGGGCATATGGAATATTCATGCCAAGTTTGGTCCAGGTCCATCATTGCTTGAGTCCACAGTGCTCTCTGGATGTAGGTGAACTACAACTCCCAAACTCAATGCCCATGTTAGTCATGGGAGTCTTGTGTGCCACGTTGGGTTCAATTCCATCATTGGTGGAGTTCAGAATGCTCTTTGATTGTAGGTAAAGTAAAGGTAGTCCCCTGACATTAAGTCCAGTCATGTCTGACTCTGGGACTCTGGTGCTCATCTCAATTTCTAAGCCGAAAAGCCAGCGTTGTCCGTAGACACCTCCAAGGTCATGTGGCCGGCATGACTGCATGGAGCACCGTTACCTTCCCGCCGGAGTGGTACCTTTTGATCTACTCACATTTGCATGTTTTTGAACTGCTTTGATTGTAGGTGAACTATAAATCCCAGCAATGACAAGTCCCAAATGAGAAAAAAAAATTGAGTGTTGGTCACTCCTTGGGTTAGTAGGTGTCTTGTGGCCAAAATTGGCGGCAATTCGTCCAGTGGTTTTTGAATTATGTTAATCCCACAAACAAACATTACATTTTTATTTATATAGATTTTAATGTTAGTATATATTTATGGTTTTATGTCCCGGGACTGAATGTTTGCCGTATATATGTATATATGAGTCCCCTGAGGGGTGAGAAGGGCGGAATATAAATGTTTCAAATAAATAAATAAATAAATATTCCAATTAGTAAAGCAAGTAAAGCAGAAGGGAGTGGAACATTCCAGAAACTGTGACGGAGTTCCAACAGAGCAACAGGGTTCAGAGTCTCCTTCTAAAGATAACCTTCAGCCCAAACTATCAGGAATAAAAAACCTTCACACACATTCATGTTTCATCTGTGCTTAGGCGTGCATGACTCAGCAGTGCAAAGTTTCTGGGCTGGGTGCCCGTTTTGGTGATTCAAGTGGAAAGAAAGAAAAATCCCCCAAAAGCACACCGTTCTGTTCCTGCTTTGCTTTGTTGGAAATTGACAGGAAGCTGCAGCAGGATTGAGATCTTTTCATCCTGCATCTAAATGTGATTTTGGCAGAGAAAAGTATGACATGTTGTTCTGAGCTGACATTATAACACAGAACACACATCAAAGGACTCTACGTCAGGAGGCATGAAGTCCGTCCCACAAAGACGTTTTGGCAGTTTAATACACTTTTCTCATGTTTTTATTATAGAACCTTGAAACTCCATTTTGAACCATCAGCTGCTACTCACATTCTTTGGTTCAAACAGGGCTTGGCAAACAGCTGTGACTCTGAGTCAGCGCCGGTTCCAGAAAAACAGGCCTGGGCTTGTTCAAGAGTTCAGCTCCCGGTTGGCATTTGCAGGGCGTTGTGTAATGAGAACCCATTGGCTTCCGTCTGCAGGGAAAACAAGAAGAAAACAAGTGTTGCCCTAGGAACTGACAAACACCAAGCCGAAGGAGCCACAAATGATCACTTTCCAATATTACACACAGCCAGCACCAAAAATGAGTCTTTCACTATATATAAAGAGACAGATGGCTGCAGAAGGCAAAGGGACAAAGGCCACATATTAACCCTGATATATAATGTCACAAAAGGCCTAGGTCTCCCAAATGTGACACATATTAACCCTTATGTATAATGTTAGAGAAGTAGAAAATAGTGTGAGCATTGGACTAAATTATTATTATTAAACTAAGTAGACAATAGTCTTAAGTATTGGACTATATTATTATTATTATTAAAACTAAAAAACAATAGTCTGATTATTAGACTATATTATTATTCTTTATTAAACTAAAAAGACAATAGTCTGAGTATTGGTCTATATTATTATTATTATTATTATCATTTAAACTAAAAAGACAACAGTCTAAGTATTGGACTATATTATTATTAAACTAAGTAGACAATAGTTTGAACATTGGACTATATTATTATTATTATAAAACTAAGATGACAATAGTCTGAGAATTGAACTATATTATTATTATTATTATTATTAAACTAAGAATAGTCTGAGCATTGAACTATATTATATTAGTATGATTATTATTAAACTAAGTAGAGAATAGTCTGAACAGTGGACTATATTATTCTTCTTCTTCTTACTATTCCTATTATAAAATTAAGATGACAATAGTCTGAGAATTGGACTATATTATTATTATGATTAGACTAAGAAGACAATAGTCTGGGCATTGGACTATATTATTATTATTATTATTAAGCTAAGGAGACTATAGTCTGAACATTGAACTATATTATTATTATTATTATTATTATTATTATTATATAACTAAGAAGCAAATAGCCTGAACATTGGACTATATTATTATTATTATTATTATTATTATTATTAAGCTAAGAAGATAATAGTCTGAGCATTGGACTCTATTATTATTATTATTATTAATTATTATTATATAAATAGACAATAGTCTGAGCATTGGACTCTATTATTATTATTATTATTAATTATTATTATATAAATAGACAATAGTCTGAGCATTGGACTATATTATTATTATTATTATTATTATTAATTATTATTATATAAATAGACAATAGTCTGAGCATTGGACTATATTATTATTATTATTATTATTATATAACTAAGAAGAAAATAGCCTGAACATTGGACTATATTATTATTATTATTATATTATTATTATTATTATTATTATTATTATTAAGCTAAGAAGATAATAGTCTGAGCATTGGACTATATTATTATTATTATATAAATAGACAATAGTCTGAGTATTGGACTATATTATTATCATCATTATACAAGTAGACAATAAATCTGAGAATTGGACTATATTATTATTAGGTCTCCCAAAGGGACAAAAGGGCAATGTATATACTACTGCTACTGCTACTACTACTACTAATAATAATAATAATAATAATAATAATAATTTTATTTCTTTCCCACCTCACTTCGTGGCTCGAGGCGAGTGACAACATAGCTAAAAACATCGTTATATAAATCGTTATATAAAGTGCACAGATATACATATATTAAAACATACAGAACAATTATTAAAATAGAGCAGACACAAGGCACGGGTTTAAAATTCATTATTAGAACTTTTGAATACAAATTTACCCTTTTTTTTTACAATGTTACAGAAGGCCAAGGGCTCCAGAAGGGAAATGGAGGGCAACATTGTAACCCAAAAGGAAATGGAGACAAAGGCAACATATGGCTTCTTTGTCTTCCTACAAAAAGTGAAACAAAGGGAAGGTGAAATCTTAACACAACCAATCTTCAGTTCTTGTGGGTTTTTTCGGGCTATATGGCCATGTTCTAGAGGCATTTCTCCTGACGTTTCGCCTGCATCTATGGCAAGCATCCTCAGAGGTCTTGCCATAGATGCAGGCGAAACGTCAGGAGAAATGCCTCTAGAACATGGCCATATAGCCCGAAAAAACCCACAAGAACTGAGTGATTCCGGCCATGAAAGCCTTCGACAATACACAACCAATCTTCTTTGGAAGCATTAAGACTATTCTATCCTTGTCCCTGACTGTAAGCAGAGTCCCCATCTGCCCTTCTGGGAAACTGAAATTCACCAACGCCATCAAAGCCAGTCATGCGATCGCAGGTTTTCTGCCAACGTTGCAATAATAACGTCAGCTGCTGTTTGCTTTTCCATTTGTTGCCCACAATCTGCAAGAGGAAAGAGAATACGTTGAATGCTCCAGAGCTAATAACTGAATGTTCTGGAATTTTCCCATTTAAACAGACAGGGATACGCTCTCAACCCACTGTGGAATATATAGTTTAATAAACAACAACAACAGCAATAATAATAATAATAATAATAGTAAAGTAACATTAGTAAAGTGATGTTTTTTTTGGATGCATGCAATGGCTCTAAAGCTACATTTCTCAAAGTGAATATACCACTTTCTTCTTTTAGTGGAGAGTCATAGATAATAATAATAATAATAATAATAATAATAATAATAATAATAATAATAATAATTTAGGAAGTGTCTGATGTGTGATCCAAGCATAGTGATCATGTTTGCTGTGTACTAATCTTGTTGTGTTTCTAATAATAACAACTGCTGCCCAGACTATTGTCTATTTAGTAATATAACAATATTAATATTAATATAGTTCCATGCTCTGAATATTGTCTACTTATACATTAATATTAATATAATTAAATGCTCAGAATATTGTCTACTTAGTTGTATAATAATAATAATAATGATAAATTGCTTAGAATACTGTTTATTTAGTTATATAATAATAATATAGGTCAATGCTCAGAATATTTTCTACTTAATTATATAATAATATATAATAATACTAAATAATTATATTATTATTATAATAATACTAATAATAATGTCCAATGCTCATACTATTGTTTATTTCTCTAACATTATATATACGGGTTAATATGTGGCCTATTTGGGAGGCCTTTTGTAACATTATAAATAAGGGTTAATACGTGGCCTTTTTGCCCCTTTGGGAGTCCTAGACCTTCTGCAGCCATCTATTATTATTATTATTATTATTATTATAGTAAATAAGTATTATTATTATTACTATTATTTCTCTCATGAATTTATTACTGGATTTATTTCATTATTATTATTGTTATTATTATTATCTTTTATTATTTATATTATATTATTATAGTAAGTAAGTATGATTATTATTTCCCTCCTGAATTTTATTATTATTATTATTTCCCTCCTGGATTTATTACTGGATTTATTTCATTATTATTATTATTATTATCATCATCATCTATTATTATTATTTATATTATATTATTATAGTAAGTAAATATTATTGTGGCGCAGTGGGTTAAAGCACTGAGCTGCTGAGCTTGTTGATCGAAAGGTCGCAGGTTCGATTCCGGGGAGCGGCGTGAGCTTCCGCTGTCAGCCCTAGCTTCTGCCAACCTAGCAGTTCGAAAACATGCAAATGTGAGTAGATAAATAGGTACCGCTCCAGCGGGAAGGTAAGGGCGCTCCATGCAGTCATGCCGGCCACATGACGTTGGAAGTGTCTATGGACAACGCTGGCTCTTCGGCTTAGAAATGGAGATAAGCACCACACCCCAGAGTCAGACATGACTGGACTTAATGTCAGGGGACTACCTTTACCTTTTTAAAAGTATTATTATTATTATTATTATTATTATTTCCCTCCTGAATTCATTATTATTATTACTACTATTATTTCCCTCCTGAATTTATTACTGGATTTATTTCATTATTATTATCTATTATTATTATTTATATTATATTATTATAGTAAGTATTATTATTATTTCCCTCCTGAATTCATTATTATTATTTCCATCCTGAATTTATGACTGGATTTATATTATTATTATTATTATTATTATTATTATTATTATTATAGTATTATTATTATTTCCCTCCTAAATTCATTATTATTATTATTATTATTATTATTATTATTTCCCTCCTGAATTTATTACTGGATTTATTTCATTATTGTTATTATTATTATCTATTATTATTTATACTATATTATTATAGTATTATTATTATTTCCCTCCTGAATTTATTATTATTATTACTGGATTTATTTCATTATTATTATTGTTATTATTATTATTATTATTATTAATATTATATTATTATAGTAAGTATTATTATTATTATTATTATTATTTCCCTCCTGAGTTTATTACTGGATTCATTTCATTATTATTGTTATTATTATTATCTATTATTATTATTTATATTATATTATTATATATTATATATTATTATTATTTCCCTCCTGAATTTATGACTGGATTTATTTCATTATCATTATTATTATTATCTATTATTATTTATATTATATTATATTATTATAGTAAGTATTATTATTATTTCCCTCCTGAATTTATTATTATTATTATTACTATTATTTCCCTCCTGAATTTATGACTGGATTTATTCAAAATCCTGAGGGAACTGTTTTTCCCGCCAAAATTTCCCCCCTGAAATTGTTTTCCCCCCTCACCCCACTCTTTCTTCCTCTTTCTGCGCATGTGCAGAACCATCCCTATTTCTCCCTCCTAATCTGTTCTGCCTTAGCAACAGGGTGACGTCAAAGCGGACCAATCAGCGGGCGGATTCCACCCTCCCCCTCCTCCCTCACCCCTCCCTTTCGTCCGCTCGTATTCCATCTTGCTCCTTCCAGAGCTTTCCAGTCCTTGAGCCTTTCACGCTCCAGCCAATCAGAGCGCACATAGTTCCTTTCCCGACCAATCGTGAACCGAGCAGCTCCGTAAGTCCCGCCTCTTCTTTCTCTCTCGCTTTGGTCGAATGAAGCATTCGTTTCAAGTATCCTTCCGCGCTTTGTTTCAATATTCCCCTTTTTAAAAACACAACGAGTCATAAGGAACCGTCAACGATCCTTGTAATGTCTAAGGGGAAATAAACACTCCTGTGGAGATATAATAGCGCGTTTCAGCGTTTCGAATTGAGGGACTCTTTTGTTCCCTTCTGGCGGAAGGTTATCGGCGTGACGTAAAAAGGGGCGTGGCTTAGACTATAAATACGCGGGCGCCGTTGGCGGGTGACATTAGACGGGCGGGCTTCGGAGGTGCATTGACTCATTTGTGTGAGGAACGAGAACACGATCGAGTTCGGCCTACAATTTTTGGAGGGGGAGACGCTTCAAGGAGTGGTAAGGAATCCGAATGAGGGAAGGGGAGGATTTGACTCAAATTGACTATGCAAATTTATGCAAATTTCGATATTGGAGTAAGGCCTCCATGGCGACGGCGGGCGCTTATTGTGCTGTTCGCCCTCAAGGAAAAGCGTCATGGCGGCCCATTATGGCGGCGGAGAGGCCTTTGGTGACGAGGCCGGCCTGGCCTTGCCTTTCCCGCGGGGATGGGGCGGCCTTGGCACGGAGCGGGGCGAGCGGGACGGTGAGGCCGCCACAGCTTAGGCCTTGGCCCGCCTCTCGAAGTAATCATGGCCGCCGGGAAGGAGGAGGCTCTGGACGTCGCTTGAGGCGCCAGAGAAGGACAAGATGGCGGCCAGGGGGGAGGGGGAGGAGGGAAGGGGCGGGGCTTCACGTGTGACGTCACAGGCCTACCCATTCGAGGCTTTCCAGGCAGCCCCCTAGCGGCCATTTCTAATAGACTCTCGGGGCATTTGATTGACAAGCCCTGGGCAAACTTAGGCCTTCCCTCTGGACTTCAACTCCCAGCATTCCTAACAGCTCCAGGCCCCTTCCCTTCCCCCCTCATTTACTTAAACTGAAGTCCAAAAACATCTGAAGGGCCCAAGTTTACCCGTAAGTGGCTGAGGGGGGAAAAGGAAGAGGCCTGAGGCTGTTAAGAATGCTGGGAGTTGAAATCCAAAACACCTAGAGGACCCAAGTTTGCCCATGCCTGCCCTAAACAGGCCCTCAAATTCCTTCACTTAGTAAATGAAGGAATTTGAGGGCCTGTTTAGGGCAGGCACGATTTTGGACTTCAACTCCCAGCATTCCTAACAGCCTTAGTTAAACTGAAGTCCAAAAACATCTGAAGGACCCAAGTTTGCTCGTAAGTGGCTGAGGGGGAAAAGGAAGAGGCCTGAGGCTGTTAGGAATGCTGGGAGTTGAAGTCGAAAATATGCCTGCCCTTGCTATAGAGCAGTGGTTCTCAACCTGTGGGCCCCCAGGTGTTTTTGGCTTTGAACTCCCAGAAATCCTAACAGCTGGTAAACTGGCTGGGATTTCTGGGAGTTGTAGGCCAAAAACACCTCGTGATCCAGGGTTGAGAACCACTGCTATAGAGGTTGATGCCACTGTAACTGCCATGGAGTTGAAGTCCAAAACACTAGAGGACCCAAGTTTGCCCGTGCCTGCCCTAAACAGGTCCTCAAATTCCTTCACTTACTATAGAGCAGGTTCTTAGCCTGTGGGTCCCCAGGTGTTTTTGGCCTTCAACTCCCAGAAATCCTAACAGCTGGTAAACTGGCTGGGATTTCTTGGCCAAAACACCTGGGGACCCACAGGTTGAGAACCAATCAACAATGTACATCGTAATAATAATAATATAGTCCAATGCTCAGAATACTGTGTATTTAGATGTAATCATAATACAGTCCAATGCTCGGAATATTGTCTACTTAGTTATATCATAATAATAACGATATAGTTCAATGCTCAGTACATTGTCTACTTAGTTATATTATAATTATATAGTCCAATGCTCAGAATATTTTCTACTTAGTTATATAATAATACAATGCTCCATGCAGTCATGCTGGCCACATGACCTTGGAGGTGTCTACGGACAATGCTGGCTCTTCGGGTTAGAAACAGTGATGAGCACCAACCCTCATAGTCGGATAGGACTGGATTTAATGTCGGGAAAACCAATCAACAACAACCTATATAGTAATAATATAGTTCAATGCTCAGATTATTGTCTACTTAGTTATACAAATTCCTTCACTTACTGTAGTCTCTCTCCCCCCAAATGGTGTGTGTGTGTATATATATATATATCCCTCCAACCTTATTTAAGCTCCTGCACTTTAGTTTGGCCCTCATTCCTGTAACCTCGACACTAATGGCATTGCACTTTCCCTCTGCTCTACTTAGGAACCATTGCACTGACTTTGAGCCCACCCACTTCCAAACCCAGCATTGATTTTTGTTCAGCCATGATATTGCTTTTATGATATTGCTCTGTGATTGTGATATGTTTTTATTTGATTGCTGTTTGTTGATTTTATTTTAATGTGCCTGTTTTAATCTATAATTTTTGTCCCTTTGTAAGGTGCCCCGAGTCCCCTTGGGGAGATAGAGACAGGGTATAAAAATAATGTTATTATTTCTATATTCTATACAGATTTTAACAGCTTAACTGTTTGTTGTGTTGTTTATGAGGCCTCACTTGAGTTGTATGTTACATCTTTTAGCCAAGGTTGTTCAACTGTTTTTTTTCTCAAATGTTTGCTTGAATTGTTTTGATTTGTTAATAGGGGGCGTAGCATTAAATGTTTGCCATCTTTTGTTTTTTGCTGCCCTGAGTATTTGGGGGGAGAGGGCAGATTAAAAATAAAGATTATTATTTATTACGAAACTTCCATATCGCCTTTCTCGGTTTATGACAACAGCCTAGTCAAGTTGACTTTATTTCTGTTTATATTGAAACATTTATATTCCGCCCTTCTCACCCTGCAGGTGACTCTGTGTAGAGCACAACATATATATAGCAAATATTCAATGCTAGGACATAAAACTATTTTTATACCCTGCCTGAGGAGGACTTGGGATGGCTTACATGGGGACCAAGCCTGGGCAACACAGTTAAAATGTAACACATTAAAATACAAAACAATATAACAAAATAAAACAACATTAAGTAATGTATAAAAGGCATTGGAACCAACAATCAGTAAACAATTCTATTTATCATTAGAGAAGGTACCATTTCTAAACAGTTTTAAGTGTTGCCTGTCTCTGAGCCGAGTGGAGAGGAGTGTTTTGCTACTTGATCTTGGGAGTCTATCTGGCTTGTATGGAAAGTGTCTCAAGTATCCAGGTTAAAACCAGCACCTTAAATTGGGTCCAGAAACTAATTGGGAGCCAGTGGAGTTTCCTCAGCGGGCGGGTGGTGCCATGGCATCCAGTACTGTAATTTTAATGACTGCCTATACTATATGTGCTCTGTGTAGGATGCCATGTTATTAAAAGAAAAGAGATCTAGTTACTAAATATGGTAATCTCCTTTGTGCTTGTACATTTCCTATCTGGATGATAAGGCTGGGGCATAATGGAGGTTGTAGTTCAGCTTTCAGGGCTTTCCCCATTGTAGAATGAATACAGCCTTGTAATGGGATGCTGGTATTTGTAGTTTTTAAAGTTTTTTTTTGTTTTTTGTTTTGTTTTGCTTTCTTTGTCCAAGAATATGTGTGCCTTGCAAGTCTACATGTCCCAGGGTTTGTTTTTTTTTAAAGCATTGACACATGGCAATTACTGTGGCATCAACCTGACTTAGACTATCCCAAATTACTGCCTGGTTTGTAGGGTCAGTTTTGAATTCCTGCTGGGCCATGCAAAGTCAAATCCCTGATTTACATTGTATCACATATATTCTGCTTTCTCTTTTGAGAGCCCGGAGTAGGATAGTGAGTCATTGCAGTGGAATATCTTTTTTTTTAAGTACTGCAAATAAATGGGAATGATGTGGCACTTTGTGGAGGATGAATTGAATCAGATTGCTTTCCTACTCATTGCCAGAAGTCTGCCTGTGACTCACTGGCAGCTGACAGAGCATGAGATGGCGGCTTTGCCTACTTAAACCCTTGAATTGTCTATCACAGGACATTGGGTGGGGTACAAGCTTCATTATGAAAGAAACATTTAAATTGCAAATTGGTTTGCAACTGTAGCAGAGCTTGATAGTTTTTATGCTGTTTAAACTGTTTTGAGTGCCACTCCAGTGTCTTCAGGCTTCTGAGTAGCCATGACTCAAAATGCTTTAAATTATAGTGCTTTGAAAAACAGGACATGTTGCTCATGTAATGATAGTAATTACAATAATTCAAAACAAGCTGGGTTTTAAAAACTATTTTTGCATGCATTGCTCTAGGAAGAACATAAGCAGTTAAATCTGATCAGAATATCCCCCACCCCTCTTCTGTTTCAGTTAAAATGCAGATCTTTGTGAAGACCTTGACTGGCAAGACCATCACCTTGGAGGTGGAGCCAAGTGACACTATTGAGAATGTCAAGGCTAAGATCCAAGACAAAGAGGGCATTCCACCTGATCAGCAGAGGCTGATCTTTGCCGGCAAACAGCTGGAAGATGGACGCACCCTTTCAGATTACAACATCCAGAAAGAATCCACTCTCCATCTTGTGTTGCGTTTGAGGGGAGGCATGCAGATCTTTGTGAAGACCCTGACGGGCAAGACCATCACACTGGAGGTTGAACCCAGTGACACCATTGAGAACGTGAAAGCCAAGATCCAGGACAAAGAAGGCATCCCCCCAGATCAACAGAGGTTGATCTTTGCTGGCAAACAGCTTGAAGATGGCCGCACTCTCTCAGATTACAACATCCAGAAAGAATCCACCCTCCATCTTGTGCTGCGTTTGAGAGGAGGCATGCAGATCTTTGTGAAAACCTTGACTGGCAAGACCATCACTCTAGAAGTAGAGCCCAGTGACACCATTGAGAATGTCAAGGCCAAGATCCAAGACAAAGAAGGCATCCCCCCAGACCAACAGAGGTTGATCTTTGCTGGCAAACAGCTTGAAGATGGACGTACTCTCTCAGATTACAACATCCAGAAAGAATCTACTCTCCACCTCGTACTGCGTCTCAGGGGAGGCATGCAGATCTTTGTGAAGACCTTGACTGGCAAGACCATTACTCTAGAGGTTGAACCAAGTGACACCATTGAGAATGTGAAAGCCAAGATCCAGGACAAAGAAGGCATCCCTCCAGACCAGCAGAGGTTGATCTTTGCTGGCAAACAGCTTGAAGATGGTCGCACTTTGTCAGATTACAATATCCAGAAAGAGTCCACCCTCCACCTTGTGCTGCGGCTCCGGGGAGGCATGCAGATCTTTGTGAAGACCCTGACTGGCAAGACCATCACTCTAGAGGTTGAACCAAGCGATACCATTGAGAATGTCAAGGCAAAGATCCAGGACAAAGAAGGCATTCCCCCAGACCAGCAGAGGTTGATCTTTGCCGGCAAGCAGCTTGAAGATGGCCGCACCCTTTCCGACTACAACATCCAGAAAGAATCCACCCTCCATCTTGTTCTGCGACTTAGGGGAGGCATGCAGATCTTTGTGAAGACCTTGACTGGCAAAACCATCACTCTCGAAGTAGAGCCCAGTGACACTATTGAGAATGTCAAGGCTAAGATCCAGGACAAAGAAGGCATCCCCCCAGACCAACAGAGGCTCATCTTTGCCGGCAAACAGCTTGAAGATGGCCGCACTCTCTCAGATTACAACATCCAGAAAGAGTCAACACTCCATCTTGTGCTCCGACTCAGGGGAGGCATGCAGATCTTTGTGAAGACCTTGACTGGCAAGACCATCACCCTGGAGGTTGAACCAAGCGACACAATTGAGAACGTCAAGGCCAAAATCCAAGACAAAGAAGGCATCCCCCCAGACCAGCAGAGGTTGATCTTTGCTGGCAAACAGCTTGAAGATGGCCGCACTCTCTCAGATTACAACATCCAGAAGGAATCAACTCTCCATCTTGTGCTGCGTTTGAGGGGAGGCATGCAGATCTTTGTGAAAACCTTGACTGGAAAGACCATTACTCTTGAAGTTGAACCAAGCGACACCATTGAGAACGTCAAGGCTAAGATCCAGGACAAAGAAGGCATCCCCCCAGACCAGCAGAGGCTCATCTTTGCTGGGAAGCAACTTGAAGATGGACGCACTCTCTCAGATTACAACATCCAGAAAGAATCCACCCTCCACCTTGTGCTGCGACTTAGGGGAGGCATGCAGATTTTCGTGAAGACCTTGACTGGAAAGACCATCACTCTCGAAGTAGAGCCCAGTGACACCATTGAGAACGTCAAGGCCAAGATCCAAGACAAAGAAGGCATCCCCCCAGACCAACAGAGGCTCATCTTTGCCGGCAAACAGCTTGAAGATGGCCGCACCCTTTCAGATTACAACATCCAGAAAGAGTCCACCCTCCATCTTGTGCTGCGACTTAGGGGAGGTATGCAGATTTTCGTGAAGACCTTGACTGGCAAAACCATCACACTCGAGGTTGAACCAAGCGACACCATTGAGAACGTCAAGGCCAAAATCCAAGACAAAGAAGGCATCCCCCCAGACCAACAGAGGCTCATCTTTGCCGGCAAACAGCTTGAAGATGGCCGCACTCTCTCCGATTACAACATCCAGAAGGAATCCACCCTCCACCTTGTCCTGCGTTTGAGGGGAGGCATGCAGATTTTCGTGAAGACCCTGACTGGCAAGACCATTACCCTCGAGGTGGAACCCAGTGACACCATTGAGAACGTCAAGGCCAAGATCCAGGACAAAGAAGGCATCCCCCCAGACCAGCAGAGGCTCATTTTTGCTGGGAAGCAACTTGAAGACGGCCGCACGCTCTCCGACTACAACATCCAGAAGGAGTCCACCCTCCACCTTGTGCTGCGCCTGAGAGGCGGCTGTTAGATTCACGAACACCTTTGCAAGTTGCCAATAGCATTTGTTTGCACTGTAGCAGTTTCATGTCTTAATATTGTAAGGTGAATGCAGGTTCCCGGAGCCTCTAGACTTGTTTGTGTAAATGCTAATAAAGTTTTCCGTTGCACATTGCTCCCTGGTCTGTGTCAGGCTTGAACCCAACAACTTGTAAATCATGCCACCAGGAGGGGTTATAGGAGCTGACTGGTTTAGAGAAGGTCCAAATGGCAGAGCAAGCACAGGGAAAACAAAAAGGAACGAGCCTAATTCTCCAGTAAGGTCCAGAGGTAGATTTTGTGGGGTTGGTTGTTTAATTATTTACAATATTGATATTCCGCCCTTCTCACCCTGCAGGGGACTCGGGGCGGATTACAATGTACATATACATGGCAAACATTCATTGCCATAGACGCACAACATATATAGACAGACACTCAGAGGTTATTAACTTTCCAGCTTCTGGCCGCCAGGGGTGCTGTTGCTTTCTCATTCTTTGCATACTTCCTGGAGATTTTTTATGACCTTGTAAATCAGTTAATTTACGATTTGGCTTGGCCTTTTCTAAAACATCAAACTTAAGAGGACCCTGTATTAATATGGGCAAACGGGCTTGGGAGCCAGATGCAGTCCCTTGAGCTCTTTTCTCAAGCCCTCCTTTCTCCCACCATTCTTTATCTTCCTCTTTCTTCCTCCAGTCTTCCTTTCTTTCCCTCCACTTTTTGTCTTCCCTCTTTTCTTCCTTTTCCTCTGTTTTTTTTTTCTTTCCCCCCTCTTCCTCTACCTTTTTTCTTCCTTTCCTCTTTCTCTCTTCCCTTTTGTCATTCCTCCTTTCTCCCTTCCCTTTTGTTTTTCCTTCTCTCTTTCTCCATTCCCTTCTCTTTTTCCTCCCTCCTCTTTTTTCTCCTTCGCTCCATCTTTCTCCGTACTCTCTTTCCTTCCTCCTGGGGGATATTTATCTGGGAGAAGAGAGAGTAGAGAGGGAAACACAAAGAGAAGAGGGAGGAAAGGGCAAGGAGAGGACCTGGGGGGCCCCAAGTTAGAAACTGTGCCCATGGATTGATTATGCCATGCACTTGGCTTTAAATAAGCAATATGTGGAAAGTTGAAACACTTGAATAGCACACATACAGTTTTAGAGTGGCATTTAAATAGGGAGCAAACCTGATTGAAGGTGGCACTAAGAAAGATGTTGCATATGAATATCACGTGTTGGAATTGCTTATTAAAAGTACAGAGGAAGTAACGGGACATGAGTGATAGCAAAATAATGGCAGCTACAAAATCCAAAGTTGCATCTACATTAAAAATGTGTCTGTATGGGTGTGCTGTATGCCTGCATGTTGCCCCATTTAGTAATGCATGTGGTCATTGAGGCCATCTAGGTATAGAAAATGGCTCAGAGCTATCATTCTAAAAGATACTTTGCTCCCAAACCAATTTTTCTGTGCAGTTAATGGTTCTAAAGTAGTGGTTCATAACCAGAGGGCCGCGAGCCTACTTACTATTTAGGATCCTTTTTTGCCTCCTGCCTCTCTGTCACTGACCATGGCATATTATCTGTATCCGAAACTAGAGGTGATGTGGTCTATCCAATGTAATTTTCTGAATTGGCACCCCAAACTGACCCTGAAGTTGACCAAAAACCGATCCGTAACCCCTTGGTACTAATGTTGGATAGTGGCCCCTGGTCAAGTAGTCCTCTTCAGATGTCCCTGACCAAGAAGTCCTGGTCAAAGACATCCCTAGTCAAGTACAGGTCAAAAGACGTCCCTGGTCAAGTAGTCTGGTCTAAGACGTCCCTGGTCAAAGTGGTCCCTTGTCAGAGGCCCTGGTTGAAGAGGTCCCTTGTCAAAAGGTCTTAGTCAAAGTGTTCCTTGGTAAAAGATGTCCCTGGTCAAGTAGTCCAGGTCAAAAGACATCCCTAGTCAAGTACAGGTCAAAAGACGTCCCTGGTCAAGTAGTCTGGTGTAAGACGTCCCTGGTCCCTTGTCAGAGGTCCTGGTTGAAGAGGTCCCTGACCAAGAAGTCCTGGTCGAAGAGGTCCCTGGTCGAAGTGGTCCCTTGTCAGAGGTCCTGGTCAAAGAGGTCCCTGACCAAGAAGTCCTGGTCAAGGACGTCCCTAGTCAAAGTGTTCTTTGGTCAAAGATGCCCCTGGTCAAGCAGTCCAGGTCAAAAGACATCCCTGGTCAAGATGTCCCTTGTCAAGAAGTCCTGATCAAGAGGTCCTTGGTCAAAGACATCCCTGGTCAAAGTGGTCACTGGTCAAGAGATCCTTAGTCAAAGACGTCCCTGGTCAAGAGGTTCTTGGTCAAAGTGGTCCCTGATCAAAAAAAGGTTGGGAACCACCATTCTAAAGGATGGCTTCAAAGCTTCCAGTGACTCAAAGCCTCTTGAGTTGGCTTTGCTTGAATAAGCGGGCCTCTGCTTGCTCTGTAACACAAAGGAGCCCCTTTCCGTTTTATAATAACAAATGTGACCTGCATATTTCCCGGGGCTATAAATACAAGGCTTGCCTGTTTAAGCAGCTTTGTGGCAGAGAGTCCAGTGGTGACGAAGATGCTTTAGGGGTGGCTTAACATTCCTTTGCGCTCCGGGCCGGAATAATGCGCTTGGGTTTCTTAGCAAAGCCTGCTTTCTCAGCCGCCGCTTTGTTTTGCACCAGGTTTAGAAAGAAGCTGGTAGAGCCTGACACAAAGGTGTCCCAAGCCTCAGATAGCAGCATAGCACCTTACATAAAACCCATTTGAGTTTTGCAAGCGTGCATGGTGGGAATCCATGGAGACAAAGGGCCGTGGGAAAGATGTATTCTCCATTGTGGTCCCTGTGAAAGGAACTTATGTGTGAACTTGGAGGAACACAGTTATAAGTAAGCAACCATTACTTCTGGAGGCTAATCCATGCTTAATCCATGATTAGTGGGATCTCCTGCTGTCCTGAGCACTTCACTGATCAGACAAGGGTTCACTTTGTGAGAGATGAGAGATGATGTTCCTCAAGCTGTTTCCTTCTCTCCTGGAGACTAAGACTTGATGGAGTCACGGGTTCAAATGACAGTGAAGGAGATTCCACTTGAACATTAGGAAGTCCTTCCTGATAACTCTGCCTCAGAGTCAAGTGGAGGTTTTGAAACAACCCAGATGGCCATCCGTTAGGGGGGATTAGAGTGTGCTTTTCCTGTAGGGTAGAAAAAGGTTGGACACCCTTTCAGATATTTATGCAAAACTCTCATGTCTCCTCTTGACCTTCTCTCCTGAGGCTAAACAAGCCCAGTTCTTCAAGACGCTCCTCAGAGGGATTATTCATGGTCTCCAGACCATTAATCCTTTTCTACACCCTCTTCCTCTGGACACCTTCCAGCTCAGTAGGTTGCCCTTGGGAACACCAGCGTTGTGTTTCCAAGTCCTAGTTTCCATGGCAGCAGAAAACAACAACAATAATATTTATATGTTGCTTTTCTCCCACAGTGGGGACCCAAAGCAGCTTCCAACATGATAAAAATACAATACAAAATCAAACAACCGTCATAGAATCCTAGAGTTGGAAGAGACCCATGGGACATCTAGTCCAACCCCATTCTGTCATGCAGGAAAAGCACAAAGTACCCCTGACAGATGGCCATCCAGCCTCTGTTCAAAAGTTTCCAAGGAACGAGCTTCCACCAGACTGAGTCAGAGAGTTCCACTGCTGAACAGCTCTCCTCATGGTTAGGAAGTTCTTCCTCGTGTTTAGATGGAATTTATTTTTCTGCCATTCAAAACAAACCATGGCTCTCATCAAGACTGAGAAAGGAGGCAATAGGGAGGAGAGACATGTTTGGTCCAGATCTCTCATTGGCTGGGTTCAGTGCTCTCTGGATAAGGGAGAATTACAATTCCCAGCTTCCCAGGGCAATCACCCCCTCAATCCTGCCAGTATTCGCAGTTGGCCGTGTTGGGTCTGTGTGCCAAGGTTGGTCCAGATCCATCAGCTGAGTTTAGTGCTTTCTGGATAAGGGTGAACTATAACTCCCAGAATCCCAAGGCAATCACCCCAAACCCCTGCCACTATTCATGGCTTAGTGCTCTCTGGATGCAGGTGAACTACAACTCCCAAAATCAAGGTCAATTCACACAAACCCCTGCAGCATGTTCAGTTGGTCATGGGGCTCCTCTGTGCAAAGTGTGGTCCTCCTCCATTGTCGGTGGGAGCCACAGTTACTTGAATGCAGGTGAACTACAACTCCCAAAATCAAGGTCAATTCACACAATCCCCTGCAGCAGGTCATGGGGCTCCTCCGTGCAAAGTGTGGTCCTCTTCCATTGTTGGTGGGAGTTGCAGTTATCTGAATGCAGGTGAACTACAGCTCCCAATATCAAGGTCAATTCACACAATCCCCTTCAGCATGTTCAGTTGATCATGGGGCTCCTCCATACAAAGTGTGGTCCTCTTCCATTGTCGGTGGAAGTTGCAGTTACCTGAATGCAGGTGAACTACAACTCCCAAAATCAAGGTCAAATCACACAAACCCCTTCAGGATATTCAGTTGGTCATGGGGTTCCTCCATACAAAGTGTGGTCCTTTTCCATTGTTGGTGGGAGTCAGAGTTACCTGAATGCAGGTGAACTACAACTCCCAAAATCAAGGTCATTTCCCACAAACCCTTGCAGTATGTTCAGTTAGTCATGGGGCTACTCTGTGCTAAGTGTGGCCCTCTTCCATTGTTGGTGGGAGTCAGAGTTACCTGAATGCAGGTGAACTACAACTCTCAAAATCAAGGTCAATTTCCAGAAACCCTTGCAGTATGTTCAGTTGGTCATGGGGTTGGGTCCTGGTTCATTGTCCATGCCAAGTTGGGTCCAGGGACACTGTTTCTCTCAATACAGGTGAACTACAACTCCTAAAATATAGGTAACTTTTCCCCAAACTTTTCCAATATGTTCTGTTGGCCATGGGGAGTCTGTGTGCCAAGTTTATTCCAGGTCCGTCATTCATGGGGGTCGCAGTAGTCTGTTGAAGTTGGAGCTGGACTGGATGAAGGTACTGCAAATCCCATCATCCATGGTCCACCCTCCCTCAAACCGTACCAGGATCTAAAGTGGGTCATGGGGCATCTGTGTGCCAAGTTTGGATCAGGTCCATCATATTTCGGGTTGTGTTTCCCCCATTACTTCGTCCGCTCTGGATTGCTCAGGTTGAACCCCAATCTCCTTTTGAGAGAAGACTGAGGCAAAGAAGGTGTTGAGTAGCGCTGCCTTTTCCCTATCTCCCTCATTTTAGCATTTCCACCATATGAAGCATCTTTGAGCAAAGGAGGCTGCGTGTTTTGCACCTCGTCCGTGTTCTCGGTTGCAAAGCTTCCCGCAAACTGTTTTGTCGCCCGTGATTGATAGTTTTATAAAAGCGATGACGCTGCTTAGCATTCTTCAGCCTGCTCACAAGGCCATTTCCCGGAACTTGGGCCTGCAAAGTGATTAAATGCTGCGATCTTGAGTCGGGAGCAATTGATTTGTCTGCTCGGTTTGCATCATGGATTTGGACCATCTTTCGTGAGACATTTGGACCTAATGATGCACAGTGACTGTGCATTTGGATCACAGATTCAATCACCTAAGCATTTAAAAATATTGAAAATGTTTCCCCAATACATTAAAAAGGCAAATCTTGGTTTTTTCCCCCATCTATATACATAATATTTGAGTCTGCAGAGAGAAAAGGCAGGCCATAAATAATAATAATAATAATAATAATAATAATAATAATAATAATAATATGAAAATAATATATTATTATAAACATAAACATAATAAACATAATAATAATAATAATAATAATAATAATAATGCAAAGACTCTGGCACAAACCAGTAAAGGTGGTCCCAGTGGTGATCAGCACACTGGGTGCAGTGCCTAAAGACCTTGGCCTGCACTTAAACAAAATAATAATAATAATAATAATAATAATAATGGGATATTATTATTTTAATAATATAATTAAAATAATATTATTGAAATAATATAATAATATAAACAATAATAAAATTAAAATATAATAATAATAATAATATAATGGAATATTATTATTTTAATAATATAATTAAAATAAAATAATTAAAAGGATATAATAATATAAACAATAATAATATTAAAATATAATAATAATAATAATAATATAATGGAATATTATTATTTTAATAATATAATTAAAATAAAATAATTAAAATGATATAATAATATAAACAATATAATAATAATAATTCTAGCACAAACCAGTAAAGGTGGTCCCAGTGGTGATCGGCACACTGGGTGCAGTGCCTAAAGACCTTGGCCTGCACTTAAACACAATAATAATAATAATAATAATAATAATAATAATGACTGGGATATTATTATTTTAATAATATCATTAAAATAATATAATAATACAAACAATAATAATATTAGTATAATAATATAAACATAATGATGATGATGATGATGATGATGACTGGCACAAACCAGTAAAGGTGGTACCAGTGGTGATTGGCACACTGGGTGCAGTGCCTCAAGACCTTGGCCTGGACTTAAACACAATCGGCGCTGACAAAATTACCATCTGCCAGCTGCAAAAGGCCACCTTACTGGAATCTATATGCATTATTCGCCAATACATCACACAGTCCTAGACACTTGGTAAGTGTCCGATGAGTGATCCAATTCAACAGCCAGCAGAGTGTCTGCTGTAGACTCATCTTGTTGTGTTTCTAATAATAATAATAATAATAATAATAATAATAATAATAATAATATAATCTATACACATAATAAAAGTGAAAATAGGTATGAGTGTGTGTGGCTGGTGTGTCCACTTACACAGACAAGCTCCTGCCTCCACAAACAGGAGACAACAAAGGCCCTCTTTCCAATGACATTGCCGGTTATGGTGAGCACCATGAACATACCCAAAAGCCCTCCCAATGTCCTCCACAAACATCATCCTGCCCACCACCCAAGATAAAGCTTTCCTACGGGGACAATGTCATCCTAGATTTTCTGTGTTTCCTCCACCACAGGCATCCCAGTGTTCCTTTCTCTCTCCATTGGTGTGGAATTTGCATAACTCCACCCACTGCCTCTCCCTTAACCCTTTCCTATTCTTTTCTAAGGCACACAGCAAGCAGAGGAATTGATCAGCAACTGAACGTACTAGAGAGGTTTGGGGGGAATAGTCAATGTTTACATGTAAGTATGTGGGTATGTTTGTATGTATGTATGTGGGGCAGCGGTGGCACAACAGATTAAACCCTTCTGCTGAACTGCTGACTTGAAGGTTGGCAGTTCAAATCCGCAGGATAAGGTGAGCTCCCTCTGTTACCTCAGCTCCTGCCAACCTAGCAGTTCGAAAACATGCAAATGTGAGTAGATAAATAGGTACTGCGTCAGCAGGAAAGGCATAAGATGCTCCAAGCCGTCATGCCAATCACACAACCAGGAGTTGACAACACAGGCTTGGAAATGGAGAACAGCACCTCCCCCAGAGCCAGAGAAACATAATAATATAAACATAAAATATTATATAATAATAGAAACAACAACAATAATAAAATAAAAATAATAGAAACATAATATAAAACAATAATATAAATAATAATATAATGTAATAATAATAAACATAATAATAATAATAATAATAATAATCTATATAAATTAGAATGTAATGTTCGTTTGTGGGATTAACAGAACTCAAAAACCACTGGGCGAATTGACACAAAATTTGGACACAAGACAACTCTCAGGTCAACGACTGACCAGCACTGATAAAAACACTGAAAAACACAGCAGAAGGGACTTAAAAAACTAAAAAAACCAACAACATTAAAACGCATGCGCAAAACCACATATATATACACAAACAGACATATATACACACATATATGCATATACACACACAAAACACATACACAGAAAGGACGAAGGAAGGGAGAGAAGGAGGGATGGAGAGAAAGAAAGGGTAGAGAAGGGTAGAGAAGGAAGGAGGGAGAGAAGAAGGGACAGAAGGAGGGAAGGAGAGAAAGCAGGAAAGAAAGAAAGGTAGAGAAGGAAGGGAGGAGAGAAGGAGGGAGAGATAGAGGGAAGGAGAGAAGGAGAGAAAAGAAGGGTAGAGAAGGAAGGAAGGAGAGAAGGAGGGAGAGAAGGAGGGAAGGAGATAAAGAAGGAAAGAAAGAAAGGTAGAGAAGGAAGGAGGGAGAGAAAGAGGACAAGAAAGAGGGTGAGAAGAAGGGAAAGAAGTAGGGAAGGAGAGAAGGAAGGAAAGAAAGAAGGGTAGAGAAGGAAGGAAGGAGAAAAGGAGGGAAAGAAGGAAGGAGATAAAGAAGGAAAGACAGAAGGGTAGAGAAGGAAGAAAGGAGAGAAGGAGGGAGAGAATGAAATAAAAAAGTGAAAGAGGGAAGGAAGGAGAGAAGGAACGAAAGAGAGAAAAAGGGAGGGAAGGAAGGAAGGAAAGAGACAAGACAGGATGGAACCAAAGAGCAAAGGAAGCGAGAGAAGAAACAGGCAGAGAAGGAAGAAAGAAGAAGGGAAAGAAAAAGAGGGAAGGAAGGAAGGAGAGAAAGAAAGAAGGAGAGAAAGAGGGAGGGAAGGTTGGCCACAGCAACGCGTGGCGGGTACAGCTAATAATAATAATAATAATAATAATAATAATAATAATAATAATAATACATCACACAGTCCTAGCCGCTTGGGAAGTAAGTGTTCGACTTGTGATTTTGTGATACGAAATCCAGCATATAGATCTCGTTTGCTGTGACATACTGTGCTTTTGTGTCAATAATAATAATAATAATAATAATAATAATAATAAATCACACAGTCCTAGATGCTTGGGAAGTGTTCGACTTGTAATTTTGTGATACAAGATCCAGCATATAGATCTCATTTGCTGTGCTTTTGTGTCAATAATAATAATAATAATAATAATATCCCACTTTGGCTTGAAATGCATTCACTACCGAAGGCCGTCTTGTACAGAAATTGTGCTGTTTCTAGGGAGACAAACAAACCAACACAACAAGACCTAGCCTCTTTCTTGTTTCCAAAAATCTCATGATTATTATTCTTATTTGATCACGAGGTTGGTTCGGCTCTTTTTCCTTTCTCATTTCCTTCCTCTTTTGATCTGTCGGAGACACGAAAACTCGTAAAAACAAACCACGGTTTGAATAACGGTCCTTGCTTTGCTTCCTTGATTCCGCCTGACTGTGGGTTGCCTCTTGTGATAGGCCCATGGGCTAAAAACACAGTCAGCAAAAGAATATTGAATATATATATATATATATATATATTCACATGTCTCTCTGAGATAATAGCCAAGCCTTGCTGTCTCACGCTCCCTTCCTCCCTCTCCAACCCAGCAGAACAGATGTTAACAATCTCCGTCTCCCAAGAGTGGAAAGAGGCCTTCTAAGCACAACAATTTCTCTACGCAATCGTTTATTATTTCCCTCCTTTGGGCTCTTTCCGGTTTGTGCAGCTCGGCACTGAGAAAAAAGAGGCCTCTTCATTAGATCCAGGGCGGAACTCCATCGCAAAAGTAAGTGCCGTTTATTATTACGATTAGAGCCCAAAGTGGGCCAGATCCGGCCCGGGGGCCACAGGTTTTGTGGTTTTGTGGCCCTTGAGTGGCTCTTTGGGCCAAAGAAAGAGAGGAAGGAGGGAAAGAAGTAAAGAAGGAAGGAAATGAGGGGAGATGGAAGGAGGGAAGGAAGGAAAAGGAAGGTAAGAAAGAAGGAGGGAGGAAAAGAAGGAAAGAAGTAGAGAAGGAAGGGAAGAAGGAGAGAAAGAAGGGAAGAAGGAGGAAAGGAAAAGGAAGGTAAGAAAGAATGAGAGATGAAAAGGAGGAAAGAAGTAGAGAAGGAAGGAAGGAAGGAGAGAAGGAAGGAAGGAAAAAGAAGGAGGAAAGGAAAGGAAGGCAGGAAGGCAGGAGGGAGAGAAAGGAAAGAAGGAGGAAGGGGAGGAGGGAGGGAGGGAGAGAGGAAGGAAAGAAGGAAGGAAGGAAGGAAAAGGAAGATAAGAAAGAAAGAGGGAGGCAAAGAATGAAAGAAGTGGAGAAGGAAGGAGGGGAGGGAGGAAAAGAAAGGTTAAAAAAGGAGGGAAAATAGAAGGAAAAAAGTAGAGACGGAAGGAAAGAAAGAGAGAAGGAAGGGAAGAAGGAGAGAAGAAAAGAAGGAGGGAAAGACGGAAGGAATGAAGGAAAGGAAAAGAAGGAAGGAAGGCAGGAGGGAGGGAAAGAAGGAACAAAGGGAGGGAGGGGAGAAGGAAGGAAGGAAGGAAGGAAGGAAAAAGAAGGCAAGAAAGAAGGAGGGAAAGAAGGAGAGAAGTAGAGAAGGAAGGAAAAGGAAGGTAGGAAAGAAGGAGGAAGGAAAAGAAAGAACTAGAGGAGGAAGGAAAGGAGAGAAGGGAGGAAGGAAAGAAGGGGGAAGGATAGAAAGAAAAAGTAAAGAAGGAAGAAAAGAAAGAGAAAGAAGGAAATAAGGAGAGAAAGGAGGGAGGGAGGAGTGAAAGAAAAAGGGAAGGAAGGAAGGAAGGAAGGAAGGAAGGAAGGAAGGAAGGGGAAAAGGAAGGAATTATGATTGATACACACATACATACATAGGTGGATGAATAGATGGATGGATGGATAGATAGATGATAGATAGATAGATAGATAGATAGATAGATAGATAGATATGTAGTTACATGGATGGATGGATGGATAGATGGATGGATAGATAGGTAGATAGGATGGATGGATGGATGGATAGGATGGATAGATAGATAGACAGACAGACAGACAGATAGATAGGTAGGTAGGTAGTTGGATGAATAGATAGATAGATAGATAGATAGATACGTAGTTACATGAATTAATGAATAGATAGATAGATAGATAGATAGATAGATAGATAGACAGACAGACAGATAGCTAGGATGGATGGGTAGGTACGTAGGTAGGTAGGTAGGTATGTAGTTACATACATGGATGGATAGATAGATAGATAGATAGATAGATAGATAGATAGATAGATATGATGGATGGACGGACGGACGGACGGACGGACAGACAGACAGACAGACAGACAGATAGATAGATACGTAGTTACATGAATTAATGAATAGATAGATAGATAGATAGATAGATAGATAGATAGATAGATAGATAGATAGACAGATAGCTAGGATGGATGGGTAGGTACGTAGGTAGGTAGGTAGGTATGTAGTTACATACATGGATGGATAGATAGATAGATAGATAGATAGATAGATAGATAGATAGATATGATGGATGGATGGATAGATGGATAGATAGATAGATAGATAGATAGATAGATAGATAGATAGATAGATAGATAGATAGATACGTAGTTACATACATAGGATGGATGGATAGATAGATACGTAGTTACATCCATGAATAGATAATAGATAGATAGATAGATAGATAGATAGATAGATAGATAGTAAGATAGACAGATAGACAGACAGACAGATAGATAGCTAGGATGGATCTGTAGGTAGGTAGGTAGATAGGTAGGTAGAGATGTAGTTACATACATAGATGGATAGACAGATAGATATGATGGATGGATGGACGGACAGTTGGACGGATGGACAGACAGACAAACATAGGTTGATGAATAGATAGATAGATAGATAGATAGATAGAGGAATGTTAGACACTGACAGACAGAGATATATTTGAACAGCCATTATATTCTGATTGGACATTGTGTGTGTGTGTGTGTGTGTGTGTGTGTGTGTGTGTATATTACATCCCACACAATGTAATTCCCTGCTCGAACACTGCCAGCAGGCTCCACTTGTCGGCTTCTCCTCCCTTTGGCTCCTTTCTGGGTCTCTCTGCCAGACGCTAGCAGTCATCTTCCAGATGGATTCCTCTCTATGAGAAGAAGGCAGGATCCGCCCTGGTCCTGAACGAAAGCATCGGCTCCACATCTGCATCCGAATCCATTCCCGGAGGATCCACTTTGCAAAAGTAAGTAGGCCTTTGCCATCTCTATATTTCCACAACGGAACAGAGACGTATTGATAAGATTGATTACACCATGCAATGCAATGTGACAAATGTCCTTTGCGGGGTCCTTACTTGGAAAGTCAGTGTTTTGCTCCGGAAACTTTGTTTTTGTGCCACAAACGAGGTTGGACGTGTTGTGATAGAACCAATGAGGAAATGATATTGATAACCCAGGAACAAAGCATTAAAGATGTATTGGGAGAACAGAAAAGCTGGCTGTTGACAAATATATCCATCATGGGTGGAGATCGCTATTAGCGAAGGCCTAATGATTTATTGATTAGCTGCTTTCAAGAGCCATTTATGCTCTCAAAGCGCATCCTTTCGCCATCTTTGAGCGCCATTTCAAACCATAATATAGTAATAATCCAAATAAATAAAAATGTAATGTTCATTTGTGGGACTAACATAACTCAAAAACCACTGGACAAATTGACACGAAATTTGGACACAACACACCTAACAGTCCAATGAGTGTCCATTACCCATAAACACACACACACACACACAACACCAGTGGAACAGACTTCAAAACCCAAAAAATACACATGCACACATTCATACACACACATGTATATATATGCATAAACACACACAAATACACACATACATATATACATATACACATACACACACATATACAAATCCACATACATACATATATACACACAAATATGAATATAGACAAGCACGCACATATACACAATATGCATGTACACATATAAACACAAAAATACACAAATATATACACACAAACACATATATACATAAATATATACACACATATACATAATATGCATGTACACATGTAAACACACAAACACACACATGCACACACATATACACACATACATACACATACATATATACATATACACATGCACACACATATACATATCCACATACATACATATATACATACAAATATGAATATTGACAAGCACACACATATACACAATATGCATGTACACATATAAACACACAAATGCACACATATATATGCAAACACATATATACACAAATATATATACACATATAAACAATATGCATGTACACATATAAACACAAAAATACACAAATATATACACACATATATACACATACACACACATATATATGCAAACACACATATATACACAAATATATACACAAATAAACACAATATGCATGTACACATATAAACACAAAAATACACAAATATATACACACACATATATATACACACACACATATATATGCAAACACACATATATACATAAATATATGCAAACATATACACAATATGCATGTACACATATAAACACAAAAATACACAAATATATACACCCCCCACACACATATATATAAGCAAACACAGATATATACACAAATAAATACACACATGTACACAATATGCATGTACACATATAAACACAAAAATGCACAAATATATACACACATATATACACCCCCCCACACACACATATATAAGCAAACACAGATATATACACAAATAAATACACACATGTACACAGTATGCATGTACACATATAAATACACAAATACACAAATATATACACATACATATATACACACACAAAACATATACACAGACTGGGCCAAAGCAACGAATGGCAGGGGATGGCTAGTAATAATAATAATAATAATGTAATATACTATATTATATATTATATTCACTACATCTATATAAGTAAAAATGTAATTTTTGTTTGTGGGATTAACATAAGTAAAAAACCACTGGACATATTGACACCAAATTTGGACACAAATAAAAACACTGAAAAACACCGTGGTAGAGACTTAGAAAGCCAAAAAAATTTAAAAACACATTACAACACATGCGCAAAATCACATATATACACACACAAAACAGATATACACATACTGGGCCACAGCAAGGCGTGGCAGGGGACGGCTAGTATTGTAATATTATTGTATCATATTATATAATCATATTGTTATATTATATTATATTGTATCGTAATATTATTATATTATGATATATCACAAAAACACAGTATGATACAGCAAACGAGATATATATGCTGCATTGTGGTTTTGTGATACGAAATCTAGCATATTATTTATTATTATTATTATTATTATTATTATTATTATTATTATTATTCCTGGACAGAACTAAGGTGGAAAGGAAACCTATGATCATGTGGCCTCTCTTCCCTTCTGTCTCCTTGCCAGGGACTTGGGCGAGAAGACAGAGGATGCAGAAGGACCCTCTGCTGGTCCTGGAGACGGACGATGGGACCATCAATCGGGCCGAAGGGGGTTCGGAGGAAGAGGAGATGGGGCCCCGCCCCTTGGAGACCCCTTTCCAGAAGGAGGCCCCCCCCGCCCCACAGATCAGGGTCAACCTCTACTACCGCGCGGGGCTCGTCAGGTCAGGGCTTGGGGTCAAAGGGCACACCTAAGGGATTTAAGGACCCCTCCAGAGCACAAGGCGGGGCATCATCACATCACCACCATCATCTATATGTTTCCAAATATGTATCATCTATAGGTTTCCAAATGATTGTGATATATATATATATATATATATATATATATATATAATGTATAGCCTTCCAAATTTTATTTATATACATATAGATATAGATATATATATAATACTATAGATATAGATATATACACGCACACACATATACGTATATACACATACACACATATAGATTACGGTATGATATATCTATACCTATACCTATATCTATATCTATATAGATAGATGGATATCCTACTGTATATGTTTCCAAATAATACTATAGATATAGGTATAGATATATCATATCATAATCTATATGCTTCCAATTTCTTTTGCTTCCAAATGATATACATATTCATCTTTATGCTTCCAAATCATTTTGTGTGTGTATGTGTAGTTGTTTGTAAGCCATATGTTTGTAACTCAGGGAACAGCCTATCTATATCTATATCTATATCTATATCTATATATATGAGATATATAATCATAGATGTGGAAAGGGCCACCAAAGTCCATCCAGTCCATCTCCATTCTTAACTGTGAGTCATTTGCAAGCCGGATGTTTGTAACTTGGAGTTGGCCCCTGCAAGGCTTTATGTAGGACTCGGCTCATTCTGGGTCTCTTCTGCAGCCCAAAGGACCCCAACCGCTTCGCCCGTGAGCGTCTCTTCAATGCCATTGTCAAGGGAATCCCTGAAGAGCTGGATGGCCTGAAAGAATACTTGCAAAGAACCTCCAAATTCCTCACCAACTCAGAATACCGGGGTGAGATTGCTCTTTCTTAATATGACGTCATCATAGGACATCTGTTTATATCAGGATGCATCCCGTTGTTGTTGTTTTCTGACTGATTCAGACGGTATGCACACTGACTCCATCGCACCCAGAGGCTACCATTTTTGACCTTCTGCAAAAAACAACAACCAAAAAACCTTTTATTTTCATTTTTACTAAAACTACGCAGCCTCAAAACTATGCTACCCCTTGAAGGCGCAGGTTCGCAGCTTGGGTGTGATCCTGGATTCATCGCTGAGCCTGGAGCCCCAGGTCTCAGCGGTGACCAGGGGAGCATTTGCACAGCTCAGGCTCGTGCGCCAGCTGCGCCCGTATCTTGGGAAGTCTGACTTGGCCACGATAGTCCACGCTCTGGTTACATCCCGTTTAGACTACTGCAACGCTCTCTATGTGGGGTTGCCCTTGAAGACGGCTCGGAAGCTCCAATTGGTCCAACGTGCGGCAGCCATGTTACTAACAGGAGCGGGGCACAGGGAGCATACAACCCCCCTGCTGTACCAGCTCCACTGGCTGCCGATCTGCTACTGGGCCCAATTCAAGGTGCTGGCATTGGCCTATAAAGCCCTAAACGGTTCCGGCCCAAGATACCTAACTGACCGCCTCTCGGCCTATGAGCCCACGAGGACTTTGAGATCTCCCGGGGAGGCCCTGCTCTCGATCCCGCCTGCGTCACAGGCACGGCTGGCGGGGACGAGAGATAGGGCCTTCTCGGTGGTGGCTCCTCAGCTGTGGAACACCCTTCCCGTAGACATCAGGCTAGCCCCCTCCCTGTTGATATTCCGCAGGAAGTTAAAGACCTGGTTGTTTGAGAAGGCATTTGAATAGTAGTGCAATGACGGGTAATTCAACCATAGGAATGGAACAACGGAAATGATATTGGATTGTGATCTTGACGATGAGACGACTCGGAATGGCTTGTAGTTATATTGGTGTTTTTGATGAGATGTTTTGATAATGATGTACTGTGTATTATTTTTGTATGTTGTATTTTTGCACTTGTTTTTCCATGTTGTACACCGCAATGAGTCGCCATTAGGCTGAGAATTGCGGTATAGAAGCGAAGTAATAAATAAATAAATAAATAAAATCCTGAAATATTGCAATTGCGAGATTCAAAATTGTCGAATCTGTTCCTGGTTTGAAAGTGTTATTTCCTGTTTAACCAATCAATTCAAGTATGCATTTTCAAGGTAAACAGGCACCAAATGTCTCGGGTCAAAGCAATAATAACGCCATGACTCTGTCTATATCCTGCCTCCTTCCTAGATGGCAAAACGGGCAAGACCTGCTTGATGAAGGCCCTTCTGAACCTGAAGGATGGGGACAACCCCACCATCCCTTTGCTGCTGAAGATCGACAGGGAGATGCAGAACCCACGGCCACTCATCAACACCGCTTGCACCGACAGCTACTACAAAGGTGAGGATGGCAAGGGTATGCAGATGGGCCTTGGCGGTTTGGGGTCCGAAACAAGCACAGCAAAGCATGGAAGAAGGTAAGGAGGCTGTCCAGGTCCTGAACCGGCGCTTGGCCGCTGTGACGGTCTGGATGAGGGCGAACAAATTGAAATTGAATCCAGACAAGACAGAGGTACTCCTGGTCAGTCGCAAGGCCGAACAGGGCATAGGGTTACAGCCTGTGTTGGATGGGGCCGCACTCCCCCTGAAGATACAGGTTCACAGCTTGGGAGTGATCCTGGACTCATCGCTGAGCCTGGAACCCCAGGTTTCGGTGGTGACCAGGGGAGCATTTGCACAGCTAAAGCTTGTGCGTCAGCTGCGCCCGTACCTTGGGAAGTCTGACTTGGCCACGGTAGTCCACGCTCTGGTTACATCCCGTTTAGACTACTGCAACGCTCTCTACGTGGGGTTGCCTTTGAAGACAGCTCGGAAGCTCCAACTAGTCCAACGCTCGGCAGCCATGATTTTAACAGGAGCGGAGTGCAGGGAGCATACAACCCCCCTGTTGCGCCAACTCCACTGGCTACCGATCTGCTACCGGGCTGAATTCAAAGTGCTGGCGTTGGCCTTTAAAGCCCTAAACGGTTCCGGCCCAAGCTACCTATCTGACTGCATCTCTGCCTATGAACCCACCAGGACTTTGAGATCTTCCGGGGAGACCCTGCTCTCGATCCCGCCTGCTTCTCAAGCTCGGCTGGCGGGGACGAGAGATAGGGCCTTCTCGGTGGTGGCTCCTCGGCTGTGGAACGCCCTTCCTACGGACATTAGACTAGCACCATCTCTAATGGTATTCCGCAAAAAGGTGAAGACCTGGATGTTTGTGCAGGCGTTTGAGTAATTTAGTGCAATCTGGTAATGGAACATAGGAATGGAACAATGGACGACGAACCTGGACTATGCTTGGATGATGAGAAGATTGGGTACGGTTGTTTTTTGTAATAATTGTGCATTGTAATTGCTTATTGGTAATTTATGGATAATGTGTTAAGTCAATTGTTATCTGTTGTATGGAACCACTGCTGTTTCTACTGTTTTTACTGTTTGTGAACCGCTGTGAGTCGCCTTCGGGCTTGAGATACAGCGGTATAGAAGCAAAGTAAATAAATAAATAAATAAATAAAATACTCCCATTTACACTCATGTTTGAACCTATTAGCATTGGATCTAAGGCACAACTGCATTTTCAAAGCCTTGAAACCAACAAATATATTTGCAGCTGAATGTGATGCGCAATGGCCAAAGTGTCCTCTTTCCCCTTTTTTTGCCATTGCAGTTGCTGAATGCTTAGGATCCCTTCTTTAAAACACAAAAGTGTTCCGATACGAAAGCTTCCAGCAATGGAAAAGATGGTTGGCAGGGTATACAAATAAAGTTATTATTATATTATATAGATAGATATGCTTTGTACTTTATTGCAATGTTGTCTATTTTATTTTATTGTAATCTGTATTGTATTTTTATTGTAATTTGTTGTTTGGGCTTGGCCTCATGTGAGCCGCCCCGAGTCCCCATTGGGGGAGATGGTGGCAGAGTACAAATAATAATAATAATAATAATAATAATAATAATAATAATAATCTGGAGCCTCCGGTGGCACAGTGGGTTAAAGCCCTGTGCCGACAGGACAGAAGACCGACAGGTCGCAGGTTCGATTCCGGGGAGAGGCAGATGAGCATCCGGGCGTCCCTTGGGCAACGTCCTTGCAGACAGCCAATTCTCTCACAACAGGACGCTCCTGACACGACAAATAATTATAATTATAATTATAATTATAATAATTATTATTATTATTATTATTATGTGAACCAAGGAAAGCAAAGGAAAGGAGGAAAGCAAAAAAAGATAGAAAGAGAAGAAGGAAAAGGGAGGAAGGGAAAGAGAGAAAGGGAAAGGGAAGGAAGGAAGGAAGGAAGGAAAAAAGAGAAAAAGAAGAAAAAGGGAGAAAAGGAGAAAAAGAAGAAAAAGCCAACCAGAGTTCATTAATTATAATATTGTACCTGTGTTAAGTGACTTTGAGGCCATGGGATGGACAGACAAACAGATAAACAAACAGATACATAGATGGATAGACAGGTAAATAGATAAACAAACAGATAGATAGATAGATAGATAGATAGATAGATAGATAGATAGATAGATAGACAGACACATAGATAGATAGACAAAGAGATAGATAGATAGATAGATGATAGATAGATAGATAGATAGATAGATAAACAGATAGATAGATACAGGAAAAGGAGACCTTTAATTCGGCCTAGGGAACGTGGAACAACTTTAGTAATCCCAAATCGGTCTCCTGATACGGTAAGTAGGTGTAACCAGGATGGCGGTCCCTCGGGATTGAAAGTGGTGCTGTTGAACGCCAGATCTGTCAACGGCAAAACAACTGTCATCCAGGATTTAATCTTGGATGAACGGGCAGATCTGGCGTGCATCACGGAGACCTGGCTGGACGAAGCTGGAGGTGTAAATCTGACCCAGCTTTGTCCACCCGGGTTCTCTGTGCAGCATCAACCGAGATCCGGAGGGCGGGGAGGCGGGGTTGCAGTAGTCTATAGAGATTCTATTCCTCTGACCAGGACCCCCATCCCGCAGTCAACAAATTTTGAATGCGTCCACCTGAGGGTGGGTGACCGGGACAGATTAGGGATTCTGTTAGTGTACCGTCCACCTCGCTGCACTACAGTCTCCCTACCTGAGCTAGCGGGGGTAGTCTCGGACCTGGCATTGGAGTCCCAGCGGCTGCTTGTGCTGGGGGACTTCAATGTCCATGCTGAGGCTGCCCTAACGGGAGCGGCTCAGGACTTCATGTCTACCATGGCGACCATGGGTCTGTCCCAACAAGTATCTGGCCCCACCCACAGTGCTGGACATACATTGGACTTGGTTTTCTGTCAGGGATGGGAGGAAGGTGGCGGTGTCGAGGAGTTATCCATCTCTCCGTTGCCATGGACCGACCACTTCCTGGTCAGCTTTAGACTTACTGCGCCCCCTAACCTCCGCAGAGGTGGAGGACCTATTAAATTGGTCCGCCCCAGGAGGCTTATGGATCCGGAAGGATTCCTGACGGCTCTTGGGGATTTTCCCGCCACCGCGGTTGGTGATCCTGTTGATACCCTGGTCGCTCTCTGGAATGGGGAGATGACCAGGGCAATAGACACGATCGCTCCAGAACGTCCCCTCTCAAGTAGCCGATCTAAACCGGCCCCTTGGTTTACTGAGGAGCTGGCGGTGTTGAAGCGAAAGAAGAGGGAACTAGAGAGCGTGTGGCGTTCGGATCCGAGCGAGTCAAACCGAACACGGTTTGTGGCCTTTTTAAGGTCATATGCCGCGGCAATAAGAGCCGCTAAGAAAACTTTCTTCGCGGCCACTATTGCGTCTGCAAAGAACCGTCCGGCTGAACTGTTCCGAGTTGTCAGAGGCCTTTTGAAACCCACCACTCAGGATGGGTGCCCTGATGACTCGGCTGCTCGCTGTGAAGCTTTTGCTCGGTTCTTCGCAGACAAAGTCGCTTTGATCCGCTCTGGACTGGACGCCGCATTAACGGCAGTCTCTGAGGATGTAACACGAGCATCTGCTTGTCCGATTTTGATGGATTCATTTCAATTGGTTCAAACTGAGGATGTGGACAAGGTGCTTGGAGGAATGAGAGCTACCACATGCATCCTAGACCCCTGCCCATCCTGGCTTCTAAAGGAGGCCAGAGGGGGATTGGCCGAGTGGGTTAAGGTGGTGGTCAATGCCTCCCTTCGGGAAGGCATTTTTCCAGCCAGCTTAAAGCAAGCTGTGATAAAACCGCTGTTGAAGAAGCCATCACTGGACCCCACTCAATTGGTAAACTATCGGCCTGTTTCCAATCTTCCCTTTTTGGGCAAAGTCATGGAACGTGTGGTGGCCTCACAACTCCAGGCATTCTTGGTAGACACGGATTATCTAGATCCGGCACAGTCTGGCTTTAGGCCGGGACATGGTACCGAGACAGCCTTGGTCGCCTTAGTGGATGATCTCCGTCGGGAGCTCGACAGGGGGAGTGTGTCCCTGTTGGTGCTACTCGACCTCTCAGCGGCCTTCGATACCGTCGACCATGGTATCCTTCTGGGACGCCTCGCGGGAATGGGTCTCGGAGGTACTGCTCTGCAGTGGCTCCGGTCATTCCTCGAGGGTCGGTCTCAGAAGGTGTCACTGGGGGACTCCTGCTCTACCCCACAACCTTTGTCTTGTGGGGTTCCTCAGGGTTCAATACTGTCCCCCATGTTGTTTAACATCTACATGAAGCCGCTGGGTGAGATCATCCGGAGTTTCGGGGTGCGGTGTCATCTGTACGCAGATGATGTCCAACTCTGTCACTCCTTCCCACCTGCTACTAAGGAGGCTGTTGAAGTCCTGAACCGGTGCTTAGCCGCTGTGACGGTCTGGATGGGGGCGAACAAATTGAAATTGAATCCAGACAAGACAGAGGTGCTCCTGGTCAGTCACAAGGCCGAACAGGGTATAGGGTTACAGCCTGTGTTAGACGGGGTCGCACTCCCCCTGAAGACACAGGTTCGCAGTTTGGGTGTGATCCTGGACTCATCGCTGAGCCTGGAGCCCCAGGTTTCGGCGGTGACCAGGGGAGCATTCGCACAGTTAAGACTCGTGCGCCAACTGCGACCGTACCTTGGGAAGTCTGACTTGGCCACGGTAGTCCACGCTCTGGTTACATCCCGTCTTGATTACTGCAACGCTCTCTACGTGGGGTTGCCTTTGAAGACGGCCCGGAAGCTCCAACTAGTCCAACGGGCGGCAGCCATGGTATTAACAGGGGCTGGGCGCAGGGAGCACACAACTCCTCTGCTGTACCAGCTTCACTGGCTACCGATTAGCTACCGAGCCCAATTCAAAGTGCTGGTTTTGACCTTTAAAGCCCTAAACGGTTCTGGCCCTACATACCTATCCGAACGTATCTCGGCCTATCAGCCCACCAGGACCCTTAGATCTTCAGGAGAAGCCCTTCTCTCTATCCCACCTGCTTCACAGGTGCGGCTCGTGGGAACGAGAGATAGGGCCTTTTCTGTGGTGGCCCCCCGGCTTTGGAATGCCCTCCCTACTGAATTAAGGTCAGCCACTTCGCTAATGGCATTTAGGAAAAAACTAAAAACCTGGATGTTTGAGCAAGTCTTCAATTGACCTTCGTCGTGATGTTTTATCTGACCATGGATTAGCAATCAAGACAACGAATTGGATGACGATTTTAACTATGAGATGTCCCGATCTGTATTGGTGGCCCAATGCTGCGTATGTTTTTTGTATGTATTCTTAATTTTAATTTTATATGCTTAAGTGAATTGTATATTTTAACATTGTATATTTTAACATGTTGTAAACCGCAATGAGTCGCCGCATAGGCTGAGATATTAGCGGTATACAAGCATACCAAATAAATAAATAAAATAAATAAATAAATAGATAGATAGATAGACAGACAGACAAAGAGATAGATAGATAGATAGATAGATAGATAGACAGACACATAGATAGATAGACAAAGAGATAGATAGATAGATAGATAGATAGATAGATGATAGATAGATAAACAGATAGATAGATAGATAGATAGACAGACAGACAGACAGACAGACAAAGAGATAGATAGATAGATAGATAGATAGATAGATAGATAGATAGATAGATGGATGGATGGATGGATGGATGGATGGACGGACGGACGGACGGACGGACGGACGGACGGACGGACGGACGGACGGACAGACAGACAGATAGATAAACAAACAGACAGATAAACAAACAGATAGATAGATGGACAGATAGATAGACAGATAAAAGGATAGGTAGATAGATGATAGAAAGATAGATAGGTAGATAGACAGACATAGATAGATAGATGATAGATAGATGATAGATAGATGATAGATAGATAGACAGATATTTAATATTCCCCTTTTAATTTTTTTGTCTCAGAACTGTGTTTCCAGGCAGCTTGTAAGATGAAAGTAAATGCAACATAGAAAAGATTTGTATTGTCCAGATTAAAAGCAACTTTAGTCATCTATGGAAATATTAAAATATACAGTGGTATCCACAGGAGTTTGATTTCACAGCGAAGGGAAATATATATATATAAGTTTGCTATTTTACAAAACAGCCAAGATAGTAGTCACCAGACACACATTGTTAGAGCTCCTCCATTTACTATGTGTATTTCATGCATTGGGTCGTGATGCATCAAGAGGTATCTGCCTTGTATTCATCTTTGTTTTGGCTGGAAAGGAGGATGATGGCTGTCCCTTTTCCGCAGGCCACACACCGCTCCACATCGCCATCGAGAAACGGAGCCTGGCCTTGGTCCAGCTGCTGGTGGAGTATGGGGCCGATGTCCAAGCAAAAGCCAGCGGTCAGTTCTTCCACCAGAAGAAAAAGGGGGCCTGCTTCTACTTTGGTACGTTGCCTACTGAAGGCAGGAGATCGTTGCAACAGGTTTACTTGATCAAGTCACTCTGCGGGGTGGAGAGTGCCACATTGAACTGGAGTGCAGTTTACTTTTTATAGCCAACACTTTTGAACATGCGCAAAGTTTTTGGAACTTTTCTCTTTCTTTGTTCTCTTCTAATTAGTATTTATGTGCCTGTTTCCTCAGCTTGAATTCCCCGCCCCTTTCTCCCTCTTCCTGCTTGTTATGAAGCCAGAACCTTTTGCATTTCCCCCCTCTCTGTTTTGGCTGGCATTTTTTCCACTTCAAGGCTCTCTTTGTCCAACTGGTATTTTCCATTGTTACCTTAGCCCTAGTTCTCTTCAGGACAAAATAGAAAAGAAGGTTCTAAACTTCCCTTCTTTCTTTCCTTCCTACCTTTTTTCCTTCCTTCTTCCTTGTACTTGCCTTACGTCTTCCCTTCCTTCCATTCTTCCTTCCCTTCCCTCCTTCCCTTCCTTCCTTCTTCAAATCCTTCCTTCTTCCCTTCTTTCCTTCCTTCCTTCCTTCTTTCTATCCTTCCTTTTCTTTCTTCTTCCTGCCTTCATTTTCTTCCTTCTTCCCTCCCTCCTTCTTCCCTTCCTTCTTTCCTTCCCTCCGTCTTTCCCTCTTTCTTCCCTTCCTTCTTTCCTTCCTTTTTCTTGCTATCCTTCCTTTTCTTTCTTCTTCCTTCCTCCATTTTCTTCCTTCTTCTTTCCTTCTTCCCTTCCTTCCTTCTTTCCTTTCTTGTTTCCTTCCCTCCTTTCCTCCTTTCCCTCCCTCCCTCCCTCCCTCCCTCCCTCCCTCCCTCCCTCCCTCCCTCCTTCCTTCCTTCCTTCCTTCCTTCCTTCCTTCCTTCCTTCCCTCCTTCTTTCCATCCTTCCTTATTTCCTTCCTTCCTTCTTTCCCTCCCTCCCTCCCTCCCTTCCCTTCCTTCCTCCCTCCTTCTCCAGGTGAGCTTCCCCTCTCCTTAGCAGCCTGCACCAACCAGCTGGACATGATCCACTTCCTCCTCCACAATCCATACCAGGAGGCCCAACTGACCGCACAGGACTCTTTGGGCAACACGGTCCTCCACGCCTTAGTGATGGTGGCAGATGACACGGAGAGGAACACGGAGATGGTGGTCCAGATGTACGACGCCCTCCTGCGGGAAGGAACCCGGATCGACCCTTCCTGGAGGCTGGAGGAGATGGTCAATCAGGAAGGGATGACCCCTCTGAAGCTGGCCGTCAAGACTGGGAAAGTGGAGGTACAGCCTGGATACACTACGTTTTTTGTTCCTGGGTTATCAATGTCATTTCCCATTATAAAATAAAAATATGGGAAAAGTTTATTTAGCTGCAAAAAGCACATTTTGCTCTCGTTTGTCAATGAATATCTAATCATTGAGTCGCAACCAATTCAAATTTGCTCCCGTAAGTAAATCCTAATCATGCACGAATACTTTTGGGTCGGCTCCCATCTTTTTGGCTTCGCTTTCTGTAGATCTTCAAGCACATTATCCAACGGGAAGTCACGGACCCCGAGTTCCGGCACCTTTCGCGCAAGTTCACCGAATGGACCTACGGGCCGGTTCAGGTCTCGCTCTACGATTTGTCTTCTGTCGACAGCTTTGAGAAAAACTCTGTGCTGGAAATCCTCGCCTACAGCAGTGACACACCGGTGAGAGCATGCCATTCATATATATATATGTATATGTGTGTGTATCTTCATATAAGTTACATATGTATACATGCATATACACCCCACCTCAAGCCGTCAGGAGTAGTGGATAATAAATGAAATGTTTTATTATTATTATATTGCAATATAGGTTCTCTTTCTCCACACACACAACTATTATATATGTTTACAGGTTATATATACAGATACAGTACATGGGTTCCATATATGTCTATCTTTCTTTCTATCTCTCTCTCTCAATATCTAATTATACAGGATATATATACATTGTCTGTCTGTCTATCTATCTATCATCTATCTATCTATCTATCTATCTATCTATCTATCTATCTATCTAATGTATACAGGTTATATATATATATATATATATATATAGGTTCTATACATTATCTATCTATCTATCTATCTATCTATCTATCTATCTAATGTATACAGGTTATATATATATATATATATATATATATATATAGGTTCTATACATTATCTATCTATCTATCTATCTATCTATCTAATGTATACAGGTTATATATATATATATATAGAGAGAGAGAGAGAGAGAGAGAGGTTCTATACATTATCTATCTATCTATCTATCTATCTATCTATCTATCTATCTATCTATCTAATGTATACAGGTGTTAATATATATATATATAAAACCTGTATACGATAGATAGATAGATAGATAGATAGATAGATAGGTTCTATACATTATCTATCTATCTATCTATCTATCTATCTATCTATCTATCTATCTAATGTATACAGGTTATATATATATATATATATAGGTTCTATACATTGTCTGTCTATCTATCTATCTATCTATCTATCTGTCTGTCTAATGTATACAGGTTATATATATATATATATATATATATATATATAGGTTACATAGGTGTACATATACATATACACACACATATATATATACATAAAAACATATGTATATACATACATATATAAATACATGTATAAATGTACATATATACATACAAGTATATATACGAACATACATATATACAAACAAGCTGTGACTTTTGATAGACAGAAATAGATATAATAATAATGATGATGATGATAATAATAATAATAATAATAATAATAATAATACTTTATTTATACTCTGCCCTTCTCACCCTGAAGAGGACTCAGGGCGGATCACAGTACACATACATGGCAAACATTCAATGCCATTTGTATATAGACAGACAGCACAGAAGGAGGTGTTGTTTCGATGCCATGGACAGTTGGGCTCGAGTCCACCGGGGATGCTGTCGCTCTGTCCTCTATGACGAAGAGCCGTCAGGACTTCCACATTCCAGCATTTTCTGATCTTCTTTTTCTTTATGGCGTTGTAAAACACCTCCCCTGCTTTTAGCAGTACCTAATTTCTCTAATTACAGATAAAGCTGTTTCCGAACTGCTTAGGTAAACAGTGAGCAGGGCTGACGGTCGGCTGCTCACACCGACCCGGGGCTTCGAACTTGCAACCTTTCGGTTGATAGATCTTATAGTTGCTGATGATTTACCAGCTGTGCTAAACCTCTGGCCCATTCCAGGACCACCCGCGATAAGTGAAAATCTGCGAAGTAGGGATGCTCTACCCATTGCCGACTCGCTTATTACAATTCCGCGAAATAGCGAGGGAACACTCATAGTTCCAATGAGATAGAACAAACTTTGTGGTTGTAAATCACACAGCGATGGGGCTGTTTTTAAAGCATTGACTGCCGTATGGCTTTTGGATCGATGTTCTCATCCGTCCCTCCTTTTCCGACTCACAGAACCGGTACAAGATGGTAGTCCTGGAGCCGGTGAACAAGCTCCTGCAGCACAAATGGGACTCTTTTGCCGCCTGGCGCTTCTACGTCAGCTTCTTCTTCTACACGGTGTTCATGGTGGTCTTTTCGGCCGTCGCTTACCACCGGCCACTGGATGGGAAGGTAAGCTCAGAGGCTGAGAGAGCGTGACTTGGTGCTCGGGGTTCCCAATGGGCTCCCAAAGCTCATTCAAAGCCCCATCTCTGGGGAGTTGTAGTTCACCTATATCCAGAGGAACACTATGGATTCATGCAATGATGGATTTGGACCAAACTTGGCACAAATACTCAATTTGCCCAAATGTGAACACTGGAGGAGTTCGGGGGAAACAGACCTTGACATTTGGGAGTTGTAGTTGCTGGGATTTATAGTTCACCTACAATCAAAGAGCCTTCTGAACTCGACCAACAATAGAATTGAGTCAAACTTCCCACACAGAATCCCAATGACCACCAGGAAATACTGTTTTCTGATGGTCTTTGGTAACCCCTTTGACACCCCCTCACGACCCCCCCAGGGGTCCCGATCCCCAGGTTGAGAAACACTGTTGTAGGAAATTCATATCAATCACCCCTTCTCCATCCCACCCACCAGAGAAATTTAATAAAGAAATTATTTTCAAGCAATGTGAGTCCATAGTTCACTTTGAGGGAAGTTCATGAGCGGGAAGGATGTCCTTGTGAGTCCAAAACATTAGGCAGAGCTGCCACGCTGGGATCGAAGCTGGTCCTTGGGAAACTACAACTCTCATGAAGGGCAGAAGTCCCAAGATCCAGCCATTCCCCCAAAGCCTCGTGGGGTCCTTGTTGTTGTCAGTGCCTTGGCAATGTGACCAAGACGTAACCCCTATTGTGTAGTCTGGTGCCCTTGCCCTTTGCAGAACTATAAGTCACTATCCCTTATTTGGGGGTGGGGGGGTGGGGTGCTCGGCTCCACTTGTTTGTTTCATTTTCTTCTTCACCATCAATACAAATATTACTAAACCAAACGGGTCTCACTTTCTCGCCTTCTTTGTCTTTTCTCAGCCCCCGTTTCCAGTGACGACGCTCGAGGATATTTTGCGGCTCCTTGGAGAGCTGCTTGTCCTCTTTGGAGGCATCTACCTCTTCTTGGCTCAGGTATATTTTGGACCGTAGTGTTGATGCTCAACGCCTTCCAGTTAAGACTAGAAACGAGGAGATCCTTACGATTGCAATAGTTTATTCTGCAGAAGAAGCAAAGGGGTGGGCCTGGACCTTACCCTCTTCTCATGCTAATTTCGTTCATTCCCTTTTAGAGTCTTTACTTATGGAGGAGACGGCGGTTATGGAAAAGCCTTCTGATGGACGGCTGCATCGATATATTCTTGTAAGTTCAATGGGCGATTTGTATCTCGTACGAGGTTATTCTGAATCTGAAAGCTCGCTCTCACTTTGCAAAAAATAAATAAATCTCTTTTTAGAAACCAAAATCAATTTTGTTGTGAGGCGTGAACCTTCCTCTGATAATGACCCATGGTTTCTTAGCAACTTTCTAACTTTGGTTTGTTTACATGTTGATTTGATGACCAGAGGCACTTGTTTTCCAATAAATGCTATTTAGTGCAGTCCATCACCCTTCCTGCAATGAATGCTATTCAGCCTTTACCGCTCTTACAGGACTGAATGTTATTCAGTGCAAAACGTTTGGATTTTTCCCTCTTTGTTTTGGCTGGCATTTTTTCCACTTCAAGGCCCTCTTTGTCCTAGCTGGTATTTTCCATCGTTACCTTAGTCCTAGTTCTCTTCAGGACAAAATAGAAAAGCAGGTTCCAAACTTCTCTTCCTTTCCTTCTTTCTTTCCTTCCTTATTCCTTCCTTCCTTCATTTCCTTCCTTCTTTCTTTCCTTCCATCATTCCTTCTTTCCTTCCTTCCGTTGTTCTTCCCTTCCTTCCTTCTTTCCATCCTTACTTCTTTCCATCCTTACTTCTTTCCTTCCTTCCTTCCCTCTTCCTTTCCTCCTTCTTCCCTTCCTTCCTTCTTTCCATACTTTCTCCTTCCCTTCCTTCCTTCTTCTTTCTTTCCTTCCTTCCTTCCTTCCTTCTTTCCATGCTTCCTTTTCCCTTCATTCCTTCCTACTTTCCACCCTTCCTTCTTCCCTTCCTTCCCTCCTTCTTCCCTTCCTTCCTTCTTTCCACCCTTCCTTCTTCACTTCCTTCCCTCCTTCTTCCCTCCCTTCCTTCCCTCCTTCCGTTCCTCCTTCTTCACTTCCTTCCTTCTTTCCATACTTCCTCCTTCCCTTCCTTCCCTTCTTCTTTCTTTCCTTCCTTCCTTCTTTCTTTCCATCCTTCCTTCTTCCCTCCCTCCCTTCCTTCCCTCCTTCTTTCCTTCCCTTCCTTCCTTCTTTCCACCCTTCCTTCTTCCCTTCCTTCCTTCCTACTTTCCACCCTTCCTTCTTCCCTCCTTCTTCCCTTCCTTCCCTCCTTCTTCCCTTCCTTCCTTCTTTCCACCCTTCCTTCTTCACTTCCTTTCCTCCTTCTTCCCTTCCTTCCCTCCTTCACTTCCTTCCTTCTTTTCATACTTCCTCCTTTACTTCATTCCCTTCTTCTTTCCTTCTTCCCATCCTTCCTTCTTTCCATCATTCCTTCTTCCCTTCTTTCCTTCCTACCTTCTTTCTATCTATCTATCCTTCCTTCTTCCCTCCCTTCCCTCCCTCCCTCCCTCCCTCCCTCCCTCCCTCCTTCCTTCCTTCCTTCCTTCCTTCCTTCCTTCCTTCCTTTTCTTTCTCTTACTTCCTAGTCAATGCAAAACATTCTTCTTCCAAGGAATGCTATTCAGTGCAAAACACTTAATACTGTTCACTTCTAGCAATGGACACTGCTTAGCCTGTAAAACTATTCTTGCACTGAATGGAAAGACAAGCAATAACAAACCATGGTTCACACAAACTACAGTTTATTGTGATAAGCAAGTGGTGTCTTATTGCAGTGTCAGAAAAGCATCTTTTTCCAAGCTCTCGGAGGAAGCTTTCTCCTTCTCATTACAGGTTTTTGCAATCTCTGGCCTTGCTTCTTTCGGCGATAACGTACCTCTCTGGATTGGAAGAATACGTTCCGTTGATGGTTTTCTCTCTTCTGCTGGGCTGGGTCAACATGCTGTATTACACGCGTGGTTTCCAGCAGACGGGGATCTACATCGTCATGATACAAAAGGTGAGTCATTGAGGGAAGCGGGCTTCACCCCACCTGCCATACTTTACACTCAAAGACCACACCAGCTGGGTAAAATCAGCAAAAGTTTATTTAAGAATATATGTAGCCAAAGCAGTAAAATGTAATCCGCAGTAAAAGTAATCCAATTTAGTCCATCAAATACAAAGGAAGACAGGAACAAAGAGTCAAAGGAAATCCATTAAACTAGATACTTGAATCCATGAGCAATACAGAAAGCCTATCTGTAGTGAAATTGCTACTCTATGTTAAAGCTCTATGTTTACATATGGCAGATAGGGAAGAATAGGCACAGACAGGGTAGCAACAGCAGAGATAGGATTCATTTGCATATGTGAAGCTGATTGGTCATATGCAGATTAGTATAGGCCCAGGATTTGAAATGGCTGCTAGGCCAAAATGACAGTTGGGGAGAGCAGAATTGAACATTCCAAAGGGGTGGAGCTAAGCTTCTGAAAGAGGCAGTTAGAGTGAGGGAGTTTGAAAATGACAGTTAGGAATCTGTCTATGAAGAGGAGAGTTGGTTTTTGAGTACCTGATAGAAATAAGCAGTTATGAAGATGTGTTAAAGACTTCTGATATAGAGAAGCAGTTAGTTAAATAGAGCTCGAGTTTTAAGGAACATAAAGAAGGCTAGTGTTGCCTTAGTTCAGAATATAATTCAGCCAAGAGTGTGTAAAGCAAGTAACATGTTAGTGAATGTGAAACACTGATAATTTATTCAGAAAAGTTAACCAAGTAAATGATACTGAACGTAAGCCTCAAGATTGCAACAAAACACAAATGTAACCACAAGTGTTGGAGCCAGAAGTTATAAATAAACTGTGTTACTTTGTTATACACAAGAGTATATAACAAGAGTGTTTCATTGCCTGCGATATAAAGTACAAAGGTTTAACAGCACACAGAAAATCCCTGCCAATATAAAAGAAGAAACTGAATCAGTATAAGGTACATGAAACTTGGCGTTATCCCGACGTTGCCTCAACTGAAGCAATTATCTCCCACAAATCATTATAAACTATTCCTTGACTCCAAAACTGCAAGGAACACATTCTTTCTTAGCTTTGATTTATTATCTATCTTCTGTTGAATCCGAGCTGAGCTTCTTAATTGCTGCCCAAACTGCCTCTGTTTACTAAAACTTCTTCTCATGTTCAAGGTCTCACTGTCTTTAACTCCTGTACATAGTACATCAAAATCAGCTTCATAGCTGCTCAGGGAACCGTGGCGAAAGGCCATTCCCAAGCCAGGGACCTTAAGAATCCTCTTGCAGCAACTCAGGCCTTTCTGTTAAGCCCAAGTGACCCCTCATCCCCAAATCCAACAGACCCAGGCCCAGGAACCAGATCAACATCCCCATTTCTTTCATGAACATCACCATGAACACCATCCCCATTCCCTTCATGAATATCAACATCAACATCAGATACAATCAGAGGCTGAACAGGCTGATATTACGTACTTACTTAGGCGATCCCTCGTTGACGAGTAGGACTGTCTTCCAAGATCAGTGTCCTGGCGGTGGGTCCGTAGGTGGCTGTGGAGCCCTATTCTTGATCTGCATCTTCTCCCACAGTGAGGGCATCAGTTTCCAGATGGAAGGCGGTCCCGGTCGGGGTTGGCTTGATGCACCTTCCTCTTGGCATGTTTCTCTCTTTCGCCCTCTGTTTGTGCCTCTTCAAATTCTGCAGCACTGCTGGTCATAGCTGACCTCCAGCTGGAGCGCTCAAGGGCCCGAGCTTCCCAGTTCTCAGTGTCTATGCCGGAGTTTTTAATAATAATAATAATAATAATAATAATAATAATAACAAAACTTTATTTGTACCCCGCTACCATCTCCCCAAGGGACTCGGTGCGGCTTACATAAGGCCGAGCCCAAACACAACAATACAAGCAATAACAACACAGTACAAGCAATTAAAAACACATAGACAATAAGATACACAACATTATCAATAAAACAGCACATGATTAAAAACAGTGGGAAGGCCAAATGTAGAGTTAAAATTGGAAACAATGCTGGAACATGAACGGAAGGTGATACTGGTGTTTGTGGAAGGGCATACGAACAGACTTATAGAAATGTAAAGTGCTTTGGAGGACAAAGTGGTATGGGTCATTATTCCGGGAAGGCACACCGGAACAGCCACGTCTTCAAGTTCCTCCTGAAGACTGCCAAAGTTGGAGCCTGTCTGTGTCTTTAGGGAGTAAGTTCCAGAGTCGAGGGGCCACCACCGAAAAGGCCCTCTCTCTCCTCCCCACCAATCGCGCCTGCGATGCTGGTGGGATCGAGAGCAGGGCCTCTCTGGATGATCGAAGAGATCGCATGGGTTAGTAAATAGAGATGCGATCACGCAGGTAGGCGGGTCCCAAACCGTTCAGGGCTTTGTAGGTAAGAACTTGCACCTTGAATTGGGTCCGGTAGATGAATGGCAGCCAGTGGAGCTCCTTGAACAGGAGGGATGACTTTAAGGTTGGCTTTGAGCCCATCTTTCAATCTCTTTTCCTGCCCACCAATATTCCATTTTCCGTTCTTGAGTTCGGAGTAGAGCAACGGCTTTGGGAGACGGTGGTCGGGTATCCGGACAATGTGGCCAGTCCAGCACAGTTGATCGCGGAGGACCATCGCTTCAATGCTGGTGGTCTTTGCTTCTTCCAGCACACTGACATTTGTCCGCTTGTCTTCACAAGAGATTTGCAGGATTTTTCAGAGGCAACGCTGATGGAATCATTCCAGGAGTTGCATAATAAATAATAATAATAAAACTTTATTTATACCCCGCTACCATCTCCCCAAGGGACTCAGTGTGGCTTACATGAGGCCGAGTCCACAATACATCAATACAAGCAATAACAACAACAATACAAGCAATTAAAATAAATCAAATACACAGATAGCATAAACATTAACAATAGCACAAGACACCTTCTCGGGGCCTTCTCGGTGGTGGCTGTAGATAGTCCACATCCACCTGATGTCTGTAGATAGTCCACGTCTCACAGGCGTATAGCAGGGTTGGGAGGACAATAGCTTTATAAACAAGCACCTTGGTATCCCTACGGATGTCCTGGTCCTCAAACACTCTCTGCTTCATTCAGAATAATGCTGCACTCAGGTGGTGTTGTATTTCAGTGTCAATGTTGACTTTTGTGGAGAGGTGAATGCCAAGGGAGTGGAAATGGTCAACGTTTTCTAATGTTACACCATTAAGCTGTATTTCTGGCATTGCAGAGGGATTGGCTGGTGACTGCTGGAAGAGCATTTTGGTTTTCTTGATGTTCAATGACAAGCCGAGCTTCTCGTATGCTTCTGTGAAGGTGTTTAGAGTGGTTTCTAGGCTGATATACAACACCACCAAATCCTCACTGCTGGTGTTGCTTAAAATCTTTCTGCTAGGCAGAAGGAGAGAGAGATGGTGGCCTAAAAGCTCTTTATAAATCGAAACGTCATTGCAGAAAGATTAATTGATTTAATTTCTTTCTGCTCTCCCTTCCAGGCCATTCTCAGGGATCTTCTCCATTTCCTGATGGTTTATGTCATCTTCCTTTTCGGCTTTGCCACAGGTCAGTCGCAACTCGCTTTGACAAGGAGGGTTCCGCATAACTTTTTGGTCAAAATAAAAACTATTTATAATATAAACTATTTTTATATTGATCATTAAAAAAACTTTGTGATCATCATAAAAATTAAACAACAACAGCATCAAGTAGAAGATAACCACAGTCACAATGGAAGACCAAGAGAGACCATATTAATCAAATCCAAAACTACGTTCTGTCTCGTAGCTTAAGATCCACCGGGGAGAACCTGATCTCAGTTCCACCGGCCTCGCAAAGCGTCTCGTGGGGACGAGGGACAGGGCCTTCTCGGTGGTGACACCCCGCTTGTGGAATTTGCTCCCCAGTGAGATCAGATCGGCGCCCTCCCTCCTTTTCTTTAGGAAAAAACTGAAATAGTGGTTTTGGAATCAGGTTTTTCACTAGCAGGCACAACGGCACTTTGGATATTGAACTGGACAGGCCCGTAGCCAGGATTTCGTTTGGGGGGGGGGGCTGAATTTTTTTTCAGGGGGGGCTTCGGGGGGGGCTGAGTTTCGGGGGGGTGCTGAGTCTGAGTGAAAGAGGGTCTAGCCTAGCAAACCTTTTGTATCGTTACCCCAATACCCCCATGCATATGGGATATATTGAGTATGGTGATCAGATCATGATATGAATAAACATAACAGTTTAAATAATGCACCAGTAAGGCCTTTTTGCGAACCACCATGAAAATTTCGGGGGGGGGGGAGCTGAAGCCCCCTGAGGCCCCCCGCCCCCTCCCCCCGGCTACATGCCTGGAACTGGACCATATGATGATTGTTATGATAATGGAAACTGCTATATGACTGTATAAGTAATGTTATTGTTCTTAATCTACTGTGTAATTATGGTTTTATATTGTTGTTATACTGTGATATTGCGGCATCAAATTGTTGCCAGTGTTAGCCGCTCTGAGTCCCCGTCCCCCCCTCGGTGGTTGAGAAGGGCGGGGTAGAAATGGAGCCGGGAGTAGAGCCCACACCAGCAAAGTTTAGAAAGTAGATTGCCCAAGGAGGGGTTAAAAAGGGTTTTCCTCTTAAAGAAAAGAAACAGTTCACGAAGCCAGTTGCCTGTCCCTTGTGGACAAGATTAAGAAAGCCACCAGTTGACTCAAAGCCTTGAAGCATTTGTTTAATTTGTTGAAGATCTAAGAAGTATTTGATTGTTTGTTGAAGACTTAAGCAATAATAAAGGACTTTGTTAAACCTTTCAAGCTACTAAAGACTCTGTATAGGAAAATCCTTAGGGCCTCTCACTCGAGGCATCCTGGCTTCCCGCTGGGCACAAAGAGCACGTCCTGTTCAAACGCCAATTGCTATAGGCCCAGCGCGTGAGAGCAAAAATGTCTTAGCTGAGATTTTTCTCTTTTCTGTTCCAGAAAAGAAGGCATCATTAACCCTTCCACAGTCTTTTCCACCAAACTCTCTTGCGTTTGATCAATAGGAGAAGGAGTTGTTGCTTTTGTGTGTTGCTGTTCTTGGCTGGGCTCTAATTCCACATACAACCCCTCGTCCACACTGTCCATGGAAAATGGAGTTGAAGTCGAACTAGACTTTAGGGGGGGTCAACTCCAAGGAGAGATGACCCTTAGTTTCCACCAAAGAGGGAACGCTACCTTGGCAAGCCTTCAGAGAAGCCTGATTCCAGCAATTTTATTTAATATTAATAATTGAAATGAGACTCTTGCCAAAGCGAAGAAGGGGCATCGAGGTTTTAATGAGCGATTCAGCTGAGATCGGATGCATTGCAGGAATAGTTCCACTACAAGCATAGCAATACAGAATTTTACTGGCATTTTTATAGAGAAAATACAGGTTTGAAAGTTTCAAAACTCCCTCCCTCTTTGGCTCCTTAGCAAATCAGGGAGAGGGAGGCAGGACGGAAGAGGGGCATTGTTTTGTCCAGCAAAGATTGATTTCATTAAGAAAGGTTTTCCTGCCCTTGATGGGTTTTGGTGAAGGACAACAAACAGGATCGGGACAGGGGACCTCGGGGGGATCAACCCTGCCCTTTGTGATTCAATCAAAGTGTCCAGATAAACTTCCTTGCCTGCCAGACAAAGCAAACAAGAGGAAGTTTCAGCTTGCTATTGTCCATGCAGAGGTGAAATAATCAAATAAGAAAGGGAGGTGGTGGTTCTCCCTCAAGCATTTCAACAGTCCTGGGTCACATTTTCTAGGGCAAAAGGCAAAGGGGAAAGGCAATATTTCATAGCAAGATACATACATTCAAATCATGAGCATTTCATAACAACAAAACCCCATCTTTGTCCCACATTCCAAGTATATTTAATAAGAGAATTAATTTTCATGAAGAAGCCTGAAGTCCAATGTTTTAAAAGGTCTTTGAGGAAAGTTCATGAGGGAGATAGTATGTACTGAAGTCCAAGACATGCAGGCAGAGAGTCCATGATCATTGGGAAGGCTGGCAGATGAAACCCCAACTGTGCTGCAACTGATTCATGCTTTTGGAAACTACAACTCTCACAAAGGGCAGAAGTCCCAAGATCCAGCCATTTCCCAAAAACCTAGTGGGGTCCTTGTTGTTGTCAGTGCCTTGACAATGTGACCAAGACTTAACCCTTGTTGTGTAATCTGGTGCCCTTGCCCTTTGCAGAACTATAAGTCACTATCCCTTTTTTTTGGGGGGGGGGTGCTCGACATCAGAGTGGTTTTGCAGAAGAGGCCACTGAATATTTTGTTTCCTCCTCCCAGCCCTCGTCATCCTCACGGCTCCCCAGGAAGCAGCCAAAAATGTGTATCCTGTCTCAACGGACGATGACAAAGGAGGCCAAGTTCGGTACACCGGCCTGCTCACGACATCCTTGGAGCTCTTCAAGTTCACCATTGGGATGGGAGAGCTGGAGTTCCACGAAGATGTCAAATTCAAGTACCTTGTGATGCTGCTGTTGCTTCTCTTCGTGGTCCTGACTTACATCCTGCTGCTCAATATGCTCATCGCACTCATGAGCGAGACCGTCACCAACGTCTCCGGCTTCAGCCAAAGCGTCTGGAAGCTCCAGGCGAGTCAAGACACCCTTGTGGTGGTCAAGGCATGACCAATCTGAAGTGATTGAAATGTTGGGGGCTGAGACGTAACTATTCTTGTTTTCGTCCCTTGTATCATTGCAGAGAGCGATTGCAATTCTGGAGATAGAGAAAAACTGGTTCTGGTTCTGTAAGAGGACGCCAAGAGCTGGGTGTTTCGTTTCCGTCGGCTCAGAAGGAAAGAAAGATGAACGGTGGTGTTTCCGGTAAGTGGGCTCCAATATAAATAAGAGTCCATTTTGGGTTATAGTCTGAACTTTAGTCTCTCCTTTGAACTCCTCTGACTAAAACTCCTCCATCGCACATGACATGTAGGCCGCTATCTACAGTTGAAACAGCACAAACCTGCTGGAAATGCCGGATTTACTCTCGCAGAGTATTTTGAGGAAATGTCTTGGAAGTCAGCTCCCATAAGCTAAGGCCTCATGGCTAGCTATCCAGGGAGCTTTGAGACGGTAGAACAGAAGCTCTCCGAAGCTCTAGGTGCTCTTACTGCCTATTACAGGGAAAACCAACTGATCCCCAATCCATCTAAAACACAGACATGCGCCTTTCACCTTAAGAACAGACAAGCATCCCGAGTTCTGAGGATTACCTGGGAAGGAATCCCACTGGAGCATTGCAGCGCACCCAAATACCTGGGAGTCACTCTGGACCGTTCTCTGACCTACAAGAAGCACTGGCTGAACATCAAGCAAAAAGTGGGCGCTAGAAACAACATCATACGAAAGCTGACTGGCACAACCTGGGGATCACAACCAGACACAGTGAAGACATCTGCCCTTGCGCTATGCTACTCTGCTGCTGAGTATGAATGCCCAGTGTGGAACACATCTCACCACACTAAAACAGTAGATGTGGCTCTTAATGAGACATGCCGCATTATCACGGGGTGCCTGCGCCCCACACCACTGGAGAAATTACACTGCTTAGCCGGTATTGCACCACCTGACATCCGACGGGAAGTAGCAGCCAATAGTGAAAGGACCAAGGCAGAGACATCTCCAGCTCATCCCCTGTTTGGGTATCAACCAGCACGTCAACGACTTAAATCAAGACATAGTTTTCTTAGATCTACAGAGACACTAGCTGGAACACCCCAGCAAGCGAGAGTCCAAAAGTGGCAGGCCCAAACCCAGCACCTCAGTCCATGGGTGATACCAGATGAGAGACTCCCCTCTGGGCACACAGAAGACTGGGCGACCTGGAAGGCGCTGAACAGACGCCGCTCTGGCACCACGAGATGCAGAGCCAACCTCAAGGGTGGAATCCTCGACATGCGAGTGTGGAGAAGAGCAAACCACTGACCACCTGCTGCAATGCACCCTGAGCCCTGCCACATGCACAAGGGAGGACCTTCTTGCGGCAACACCAGAGGCACTCCAAGGGGCCAGATACTGGTCAAAGGACATTTAACCAAATACCAAATTTGCAAAATCTGTGTGTTTTTTTTCTCCTTTTTCTTTTTAATCTGTGTGTTTGTTTTGCTCTGTTAGAATTGTAATACAATGGCATGGTTGCTGATGACACGATAAATAAATAAATATCCAGGATGATGGAAGTTGTTGTCAAAAACAATATGGGGGCCAAACGTTGCCCTCTATGTGGTATATTGCATTCATATTAACACACCGCTCATGTTAATACTCATGTTTTCTTCTGTGTTTTAGAGTGGAGGAGCTGAACTGGGCGGACTGGAAGAAAGAGTTGGGCGTCCTGAAAGAAGACCCGACCGATTCTGGGTTTTCGAGTGAAAAAAGTGTGTATATTCCCCTCAGTAGGCTTCTCCTGTTATGAATACTTTTTGAACCTTAGAAATGTTCTTTAATTCATTTCAACGGGACAGAAGCACAGACAAAAAGAGGGGAAACATTCACATATACTCTAATACAGGCGTCCACAAACTTTTCAAACAGAGGGCCAGGTCATAGTTCCTCAACTGTTGGAAGGCCGGATTATAATTTGGGGGAAAAATGGAATTCCTATGCACGTATCTTATTTGTAGTGCAAAAAACACTTAAGAAAAATACAATAATTAAAATTAAGAACAATTTTAACAAATATAAACTTATTAGTATTTCATTGGAAAGTGTGGGCCTGCTTTTGGCTGATGAGATAGGATTGTTGTTGTTGTTGTTGTTGTTTGCTTTCAAGTTGTTTCAGACTTAGGTTGACCCTGAGCAAGGGCCGGGTAAATTATCTTGGAGGGCCGTATTCGGCTCACGGGCCGTAGTTTGAGGACCCCTCCTCTAACATTCACTCCTAATCCATTCATTCACTTATTCATACTCACCACCCTTCTTCATTCAGTTCATCACCACACATACTCTCACATTCACTCATAATCCCTTCATTCACTCATACTCACCATCCTTTTACATTCAGTTCATCATCACATATGCTGTAATGTTCACTCATCATCCATCCATTCATTCACACTCACCGTCCTTCTTCCTTCAGTCCATCATCACATATATTCTAACATTCACTCCTAATCCATTCATTCACTCATTCATACTCACCATCCTTCTTAATTCAGCCCATCATCACATATACTCTCACATTCACTCATAATCCATTCATTCACTCGTATTCACAATCCTTCTTCATTCAGTTCATCGTCATATACTCTAACATAGACTCATAATCCATTCATTCATTTATTCATTCATACTCACAATCCTTCATTCAGTTCATCATCACACATACTCTCACATTCACTCATAATCCATTCATTCACTCATTCATACTCACCATCCTTCTCCATTCAGTTCATCACCACACATACTCTCACATTCACTCATAATCCATTCATTCAGTCATACTCACCATCCTTTTTCATTCAGTTTACCATCACACATACTCTAACATTCACTCATAATCCATTCATTCACTCATTCATACTCACCATCCTCCTTCATTCAGTTCATCATCGCATATACTCTAACATTCACTTGTAATCCATTAATCAACTCATTCAGACACACCATTCAGTTCTTCATCACATATGCTCTAACATTCACTCCTAATCCATTCATTCACTCATTCCACACTCACTGTCCTTCTTCATTCAGTTCACTAGCTCATATACTCTAACATTCACTCCTAATCCATTCATTCACTCATTCTACACTCATTGTCTTTCTTCATTCAGTTCATCATCACATATACTCTCACATTCACTCCTAATCCAATCATTCACCGACTAGAACATTAAGATCGTCTGGGGAGGCCCTGCTCTCGGTCCCGCCTGCGTCACAGGCGCGCTTGGCGGGGACGAGAGACAGGGCCTTCTCAGTGGTGGCCCCTCAGCTATGGAATGCCTTACCGGCAGACATCAGACAGGCACCTTCATTGCTGGCGTTTCAGAGAAAGGTTAAGACCTGGCTTTATGAACAAGCGTTTGGTTGAGCAGTGCAACCAACCAATGGAAGACGGTAAATGGAACATAGGAATGGCACAAGGACTATGAGAACGGATCTGATTTCACTGAGGCGTTATGTTGTGTTTGTTGACTGTCTTGTTCTGTTTGTTAACTGTTGTGGATCGATGTTGTTGATCCTGTTTGTCGCACTTGTTGCGTTTTAATTGCACTGACATTGTTGATTATTGTACCATGTAAACCGCATTGAGTCGCCTGTCTGGGCTGAAATATGCGGTATAGAAATAAAGCAAATAATTAAATAATTAAATAATTAAATAATTAAATAAATAATAATAATTCACTCATTCGTACTCACAATCCTTTTTCATTCAATTCATCATCACACATACTCTCACATTCATTTGCAATCCATTAATTAACTCATTCAAACTCACCCTTCTTCTTTCAGTTCATCATCACATATACTCTCACATTCACTCATAATCCATTCATTCACCCTTTCATACCCACCACCCTCCTTCATTCAGTTCAGCATCACTTCACTCTAACAATCACTCCTAATCCATTCATTCACTCTTTCATACTCACCATCCTTCTTCTTTCAGTCCATCAACACATATATTCTAACATACACTCCTAATCCATTCATTCACTCATTCAAACTCACCCCTCTTCTTTCAGTTCATCATCACATATACTCTAACATTCACTCATAGTCCATTCATTCACTCCTTCATACTCAACATCCTTGTTCATTCAATTGATCAGCTTCTTGAGTGTGTTGTAACAACATCGTTTCAACACACTTTTCTGAGAGAAAAGAGTATCTTTATGTAGCTTTGTTGTTGTTGCTCTAAATTGATTGACAGATCCGTTTATGTCAGCCTCCATCAATGAGCACTTTTCATCTCCTCCATAATGTCATTTTAGGCCTCGGTCTTCTTCGGATGGTGTCTTCAGTCCTCGCCAGACCCCAATCATACAATTTTAATTCAGTCGAAACATCATACAATTTTATTTATCAATTCACACATCACACTCCTTCACAATTATTGCATTGGCGGTCACTGTGGAGCCTATACTGACCCTTCTCTCTTTGTTGTTCCAGAGGACAGCATTTGGAGCTGGATGTCATCCCGGACAGAGACACGACCTACGACGTCTGAGGAGGAAGACGAGGGAATCCCATTGCATGCTATTAGTCAATGAGAAAGGAAGATGGAATAGACAATAAGATGAGGACATATGGCTGCCCTTCAAGGCTGTGGGGTTTGGGTTCCTTTCAACCAACAATCCAACCACAAGAAAAATCATTATTGATATAATCTTCTAGGACAGGTATACCTCTCAAGTTGTGAAGTATATATGTAAAATTAATCAACAGTAAAAATTCAAAATCCAATTTAGTCCATCAACTACAAAGGAAAACAGGAACAAAGAGTCAAGAGAAATCCATTAAACTAGGCACTTGAATCCATGAGCAACACAGAAAGCAAATCCCATAGGCTTGGTAAACCTTGGTACATGAAACTCAAGAGCAAAGGAAACAAGAACTTGGCATTATCCCGACCTTGTCTCAACTGAGGCAATTGTCTAGACACCTAAAGCAACACAGAAAGCAAATCCCTTGGTAAACCTTGGTACATGAAACTCAGGGGCAAAGGCAACAAGAACTTGGCGTTATCCCGACCTTGTCTCAACTGAGGCAATTGTCTAGACACCTAAAGCAACACAGAAAGCAAATCCCTTGGTAAACCTTGGTACATGAAACTCAAGAGCAAAGGCAACAAGAACTTGGCGTTATCCCGACCTTGTCTCAACTGAGGCAATTGTCTAGACACCTAAAGCAACACAGAAAGCAAATCCCTTGGTAAACCTTGGTACATGAAACTCAAGGGCAAAGGCAACAAGAACTTGGCGTTATCCCGACCTTGTCTCAACTGAGGCAATTGTCTAGACACCTAAAGCAACACAGAAAGCAAATCCCTTGGTAAACCTTGGTACATGAAACTCAAGGGCAAAGGCAACAAGAACTTGGCGTTATCCCGACCTTGTCTCAACTGAGGCAATTGTCTAGACACCTAAAGCAACACAGAAAGCAAATCCCTTGGTAAACCTTGGTACATGAAACTCAAGAGCAAAGGCAACAAGAACTTGGCGTTATCCCGACCTTGTCTCAACTGAGGCAATTGTCTAGACACCTAAAGCAACACAGAAAGCAAATCCCTTGGTAAACCTTGGTACATGAAACTCAAGGGCAAAGGCAACAAGAACTTGGCGTTATCCCGACCTTGTCTCAACTGAGGCAATTGTCTAGACACCTAAAGCAACACAGAAAGCAAATCCCTTGGTAAACCTTGGTACATGAAACTCAAGAGCAAAGGAAACAAGAACTTGGCATTATCCCGACATTGTCTCAACTGAGGCAGTTGTCTCCCACGAATCATAATAAGCCCTTCCCTGACTCCAAAACAGCAAAGAACGCATTCTTTCTTAGCTTTGGTTTGTCATTTTTCTTACGTTGAATCTGAGCTGATCGCCTTAATTCCTGCCCGAACGGCCTCTGTTTACTGAAACTTCTCTTTCTGTACAAGATCTTGCTCTCATCATTGACTCAAAATCAGCTTCATTCTCAGACAACTGCTCTAGGAACAAGGGTGAGAGGCCTTTCCCAAGCCTGGGACCATGAGAGACCTTTTGTAGCAGCTCAGACCTCTCTTTCGGAGCTCAGTTCAGGCCCAAGCGACCCCTTATCCCCAAATCCAACAGACCCTGGCCCAGGAACCTGGTCGTCATCCCCATTCCCATCATGAACATCAACATGAACATCATCCCCATTCCCATCATGAACATCCACGCGAACATCAGGCACAATCACAGGCCGAACATGCTGACATACAACACGTTAATCAAACTGGGACATGATAGAGGCATCCAATTCTCTTTTGCACATTCACACTCAGGAGAGACCTGCCAAAGGCTGAACGGCGCAAGGATCTCATTCGCTGGAGGAACAATTGTCTTCAAATCACAACATAATGCAAGAGCAGTAGTTCTCAAAAGGTTGGTGAAGTCGAGCATGTAACTTATAGTTCTGCAAAGGGCAAGAGTACCAGACTGCACAAAAGGGTTAAGTTTTGGTCAATTTGCCAAGACACTAGCAACAACAAGGACCCCATGAGGCTTTCAGGGCAGAGCCTGGCCTTGGGGGCCCAGTCCTTGGAGGAAGTTAGAGTTTCCCAAGGACTAAGGACCAGCTTGATCTTGGCGCTGCAAGAATCCATTCCTTGGCTCACTGGAGATCATCAAGCACCCTTTTGTGACTGTTGGACTTTCTTCAATTTCTTTTTGGCTCTAAAGAACTCATTTTCACATCTGAACTTCCCCAGTATGAACTATGGACACATGTTTTTATTTAAATTATCATTTTAATCAATTTCTCTGGCGGGCAGGGAGTGGGAAGGGATGCTTGATATTGTTGCAGAATATACGTTACCCGAGATCATTAGAGTACAATCAGGAAGGAAGAAAACGGAGACAGCAATCGATTCTCAGGCCTTTACTATCAAGCAAGATAGGGTGTACAGACCAAAAGACTGTCACAACTTTGAAGTCACAATTGCTCCAGTTTTTATAGCATAAAGTCACTTGTTTACACATGCGCAGAAAGGATCTGACATTTACACAGTACAATCATTAACAGGTGTTCCCATGTATAGCTGCCAAGGACATCTTTATCAGTCTTGGCACCCACATTGTGAACCCAAACATCTGCTTGATTATGTAACATATCTCAACCTTCACCCGTTACCCTAAGATGACACGTATAAGTTCAATTGCTTAAATCTCTTATAACTTATATATACTTATAACATAAGATTTGATCCAGGCAATCTCCTTTTAGTTAAATTCAACCTTAATAACTTCATTATAACTTATTTCTTATATGAATAATCATGAAGGAAAACCATAGGATGAAGCTCTTCTAAAATTGCCTGCTATTTACATTAAGTAGTCAGAGGATGGCGCTCTCTCGCCATATGACCTTAGATGTTCCAAGTTTTGGATCGATACTATTGATCTCTTTGTCCTGCCAAACTTCTCTTGTTGACTTCTTATCTATGTAAACATCGGCTAGAGCAGTGTTTCTCAACCTTCCTAATGCCGTGACTCCTTAATACATCTCCTCATGTTGTGGTGACCCCCAACCATAACCTTATTTTGCTACTTTATAACTGTAATTTTGCTCCTGTTATTAACTGTAATGCAATTATCTGATAAGCAGAATGTCTTTCCTTTCACTGGACCAAATTTGGCACAAATACCTGAAATACCCAAATTTGAATAGTGGTGGGGTTGGGGGGGATTGATTGTCATTTGGGAGTTGTAGTTGCTGGGATGAATAGTTTACCTACAATCAAAGAGCATTCTGAACTCCAGCAACGATGGAATTGGAACCAAACCTGGCACACAAAACTACCATGGCCAACAGAAAACACTGGAAGGGTTTGGTGGGCATTGACCTTGAGTTTGGAGTTGTAGTGCACCTACATCCAGAGAGCATTGTGGACTCAAACAATGATGGATCTGGACCAAACTTGACATAAATACTAAATATGTCCAAATGTGAATACTGGTGGAGTTTGGGGAAAATAGGCCTTGACATTTGTGAGTTGTAGTTGCTGGGATTTATAGTTCACCTACACTCAAAGAGCATTCTGAACCCCACCAACAATCGAATTGGACCAAACTTCCCACACAGAACCCCCATGACCAACAGAAAATACTGTGTTTTCTGATTATCTTTTGCGACCCCTCTGACACTCTGTGGTAACCCCCGGAGGGGTCCCGACCCTCAGGTTGAGAACCACTGTGCTAGAGTAAACATCGGCTAGAACAAACATCGGCTAGAACAACCTGACCCAGTGTCAATCAATATTATCTGCAGGTTTCTCATGCTTGTAAATTAACTCCCTGGATCAGGTAGGAACATGAATCTTCTATTTTATTCTAAATTATTATGATTTCCCTTTATTATTTTATTTTCTCATATCTGCCGCCACAATATGAATTTCTTTGGATTCCTATATTTCCCCATGTATTTTTCCTTATTTTTGCCCTGGCACCCAACCCTTTCCCCCTTCCCCTCTTCGAGAAGGGGGAGCCAATGAGGAAGTTGCCCTTTGGCGCTGAAAAGGGCAATCAGCGATCACAAAAACCCCATATCTTGGAACTCTTGCATGGACAATAGAACTTGAAATTCCTATTTGATTTCGGAGTTAGGACCGTCAAACTGGAATTTCCTTTGGCAAACTTTTTGATCATTTCACAATGGGAGTGAGACAACTCTTGGGAGGTCGCCTTCCCCAACTTTGTTTACTTCATCCAAAACTCTTCATAGCAAACATCCACCCCAGCCTTTCTCATTGTGTCTTATCTGATGGCAACAGGTAAACCCGGATTAAGTAATCACAATAGACTGGGCATCCTTTGCAGGCTGCTTTTTGTGGTCTCAGGATCCCTGAGGCATGAAATCTATTTAATCCATTCATACACTCATTGTTTCTACTTCGTCCCACCTCCCCTCTCCTGATTCACCAGAGCGCTGGGGCGGTAGGAGCTCTCCCATTGGTTCCTGCACAGCGGAGGAGCTCTGTGATTGGCTCTGACGCAGGGCGGCCAGCCGAGCCTCCTCCCAGCTATTATCGCGTCAGCCAATCACCTGCAAGCCGGGCAGAGGGCGGGGATTTTGAAACTTCTAAGCCTGTAAACCCTATAAGAATGCCTCTGATCTTTGTACTGGCATGCTCTGTAGGCGAATGATTGCGACATTGCATCCTTTTCATCTGAATCGCTAATAAAAACACCTCGGTGCCGCTTCTTCAACTTTGGTGAGGTTTATTTCGAATTTTTAATTTAATAAAATGGTTGAAATCAGGCTTCTCTAGCTCGCCAAAGTAGCGATCCCTCTTTGGTGGGGTCCCAGGGTCCCTCCTCCTGGGGAAGACCCTCCTAAAGTTCCCATCGGCATCATTGGGGGTGCTTCGATTGGGCTTTTCCTGCAAAGCAGAATAAAGGGGTTGCTCCTATTATTATTATTATTATTATTATTATTATTATTATTACGAAGGCTGGGTGGCCATCTGCTGGGGGTGATTTGAAGACAGGAGGGGGTTGGACCAGGGTTGCTCCTATTATTAGTATTAGTCTTATTATTGTAAAAGGTGGGCGGCCATCTGTTTGGGGTGCTTTGATTGTGCCTTTCCTGTCTGGCCAATTAAAGAGGGAGGGAGTGGGTGGCCCCTGGGATTGATCCTATTACTGTTATGATTTATTGCAAAGGCTAAAGGGAGACGTGGCAAAATGGGTTGCAAACCCTTGTGCTGGCTGAACTGCTGATCTGAAGGTTGCCGGTTCAAATCTGCAAGAGAGGGTGAGCTCCTGTCTGTCAGCTCCAGCTTCCCATGAAAGAAGCTTCCCACAGGTGTCCCCTGGGCTGTTGCATCCCTGCAGACTGCCAATTCTCTCACACCAGAAGCGACTTGCAGTTTCTCAAGTCGCTTCTGATACGATCAAAAAAAATTATAAAGGCTGCATGGCCATCTGTGGGGGGTGCTTTAAGTGGGTGAAGGTGCGGGTAGATGCCTCCTTGACACAAGGAATAATGCCTACTAGCTTCAAGGCCATTCAATGCTAATCAAGATGGCCAATGGCAGCATTCATATTTACCTCCAACAGACACCTCCCAACAAAAGATTCCCCCAGGCTGGAAGCAGACAGGCTTTGAAACTGCAAGCCTATTCAATCCTAATCAAGGTGGCCAATGGCAGCATTCATATTTACCTCCAACAGACAAGAGGTCTTTCTCCCACCTCCCAACAAAAGATTCCCCCAGGCTGGAAGCAGAAAGGCTTTGAAGCTGCAAGGCTATTTAATCCTAATCAAGATAGCCAATGGCAGCATTCACACTTTCTTTCAGCAAACAAGAGATCTTTCTCCTAGCTCCTAACAAAGGATTCCCCCAGGCAGGAAGCAGCCAGGCTTTGAAGCTGCAAGGCTATTCAATCCTAAGCAAGGTGGCCAATGTCAACATTCACACTTGCCTCCAACAGACAAGAGTTCTTTCTCCCACCCTGGACTGAATGGCCCCCTGGGGTTCCTCCTATTCCTCGACTATTATTATGATGCTGTCCCTTTAACTGCGTGACGTCAAAGTGTAAACGAAAAGGGCGGGGGGAGCGTTTAGAAACACTTTCCCACACTCTCGCGAGATTGAATACCGCAGTTCTCGCGGGAGTTCGCACTCTTCCTCCTCTCCCTCCACTGCCATTTGTCTGTTCGGAATGAAAAGGAAATCCTCCCGGGAGGGGAAAAAAGTCCCAACTCTCGTGCGACTTCGGAGCGTCTCGCGGGAGTTTGCAAAGAAGGGGAGGGAGGGGAGGAATGGAGGAGCGGCCTACTATGAATGCAATCAGAGTGACTTTGAATGGAATCCGGAAGTTGAGGCTGGCACACTCGGAACTCTCTCCTCTATAACCTTCTGAGCGAAGAAGCACTCAGATTGGGCGTCGAATTGATACCGGAAGTGGAAGCTCGTACACGCGAATCCATCTCCTCTTTGACCTGTTGAGCGGAGATGTACCCTCATTGGGCTTCGAATTGATACCGGAAGTTGAGGTTCGCACACTGGAAACTCTTTCCTCTATAACTTGCTGAGCGGGAAAGTACTGTGATTGGGGTTCGAATTGGAACCGGACGTAGAGGCTCGTATACTCGGAACTCTTTCCTCTATAACCTGTTGAGCGGAGCTCTGATTGGTCTTCGAATTAGAACCGGAAGTTGAGGCTCGTACACTCGAAACCCTCTCCTCTATGACCTGCCGAGCGGAGAAGCACCCTGATTGGGCTTCGAATTGATACCGGAAGTTGAGGTTCGTACACTCGAAACTCTCTCCTCTATAACCTGTTGAGCGGAGAAGTACTCTGATTGGGCTTCGAATTGATGCCGGAAGTGGAAGCTCGCACACTCGAAACAGTCTCTATAACTTGTTAACCGAAAAACACCCTGATTGGGCTTCGAATTGGAACCGGAAGTGGAAGCTCGCACACTCGAAACCCTCTCCTCTATAACCTGTTGATCATCCTCGGAAAATGAGGGATCGCCTAAGTAAGTAATCCTGATTGGGCTTCGAATTGATACCGGAAATGGAGTCTCGTACACTCGAAACCCTCCTCTCTATAACCTCTCTATCCTGTTGAGCGGGACTCTGATTGGTCTTCCAATTGATACCGGAAGGTGAGGTTCGTACACTCGGAACTCTCTCCTCTATAACCTGCTGAGCGGAGAAGTACTCTGATTGGTGTTCGAATTGGAACCGGAAGTTGAGGCTCGTACACTCGAAACCCCTTCCTCTATAACCTACTGATGGAGAAGCACCCTGATTGGGCTTCGAATTGATACCGGAAGTTAAGATTCGTACATTCGGAACTCTCTCCTCTATAACCTGCTGAGCGGAGAATCACCCTGATTGGGCTTCGAATTGATACCGGAAGTTGTTCCTACACTCGAAACCCTTCCCTCTATAACCTGTTGAGCGGAGAAGTACTCTGATTGGGCTTCGAATGGGAACCGGAAGTTGAGGCTCGCACATTGAAAACCTTTTCCTCTATGGACTGATGAAAAGATAAGCTCTGTGATTGGGCTTCGAACGGCACCCGGAAGTGACGTCTCGAGAAGCCATATTGGATTGGCCGCGCTCTCTTTTCGTCCTCGCCTCCGGATTGGCTGCTGGCGGAGCTCTCGCGAGGGCGGCGCTTTCCCCGCGAGAGTTGGGGTTGTTTGAAATGGCGGCGGGCGCTTGAGGCGGAAGGAAGGGCATGGAGCGTCCCCGGCTGCTGAGAACCTACACGGGCCTGAAGGGGAGTAGGCCAGGCCGGGGCTTGAGGGCCCGTCCAGCCCTGGAGTGGTTCCCCCCGGCCGCCCTTGGAGGAGGAGACCTGGGAGAGGACAGGAAGCGGATCTTCAGCTCCAGCGCCTCCTCAGCAGGGGCCTCCTTCGAGGATCCGGATTTCCTGCCTCCAGAGAAGGAGAGGAGGAAGGGAAGGCCTCAGAGGACGAGGAAGGAGAGAGCCAGGCCTCAGAGAAAGGGGAAGAAGAGGGCCAGGCCTCCCAGGAAGAAGGAGGAGGAGGAGGAGAAGGGCCCCAAGGAGAACCTGGTGCCACCAACACCTTTGCGCAGGAACATCACCCTCCGGAGGAAGGCCCAGCCAAGGCGGGTTCCCTCGCCGCTTCCGGCCCACGGAGAGGCCCCCCTCCTCTGCAGCACGCCCCAAACCGCGGCCAGGTCTAATCCCGGAGAAGGGCTGGGCCTTTGGGACGCCTTCTACGGCTTCCAGAAGGAAGACGGCCCTCCAGACCACGACAGCGAGGCTTCCTCCTTCTTCGACGAGGAGGACGAAGACGACGAGAAGGACCTTTGCGCAGAAGCACCCATCTACGGGGAACGTCGTCCCTCAGCAGAAGCGTCCCCTAAGGATTCTGCTACGCAGCCATACTCTTCAAGGCACCACCAAGAGGACTCTCCACCATTTCAGAGTCACTCCACCACTCCATCAAACGACATCTGGAGCAAGCAGGAGAAGGACCTTTGTGCAGAAGCACCCTTCTACGGGGAACGTCATACCTCAGCGGAAAAGCAAAGGGATTCAGCTACGCGGCCACAGTCCTCAAGGCACCACCGAGAGGACTCTCCGCCATTTCAGAGTCACCCCACCAAGCGAGCAAACAACATCCGGAGCAAGCAGGAGAAGGACCGTTGCGCAGAAGCGCCCCTCTATGCCCAAGAACACAGTCATCCCTCTGCACTGCTGAGCACAGGGGAAGCGTCCTCGAGGCGATGGGAAGGCTCTGTAGCTGATTCGCCGTTCCAACACTGCTCCACAGAGCAACTTAGTGACACTTGGAGCAAGGAGAAGGCATCCCTGAGACACTGGGAAGACCAAAGTGATTCAGCTGCGCAGCCTCGAGACATTTGGAGCAAGAAGGCATCCCTGAGGAACTGGGAATACCAAAGTGATTCAGCTGCGCAGCCTCGAGACATTTGGAGGAAGGAAAAACCATCCCTGAGGCACCGGGAAGACCGAAGTGATGCAGCTGCACAGCCTCAAGACATTTGGAGTAAGGAGAAAGCATCCTTGAGGCACCAGGAATACCAAAGTGATTCTTTTGCACAGCCACAGTCCCCGAGGCACCATCAGGATGACTCTCTGGCCGATCCTCCATTTCAAAATAACTCTCTGCAGCCTCAGGATATCCGGAGTAAGGAGAAAACGTCCTCAAGGCGCCGGGAAGACGAAAGTGACTCTTCTGCACAGTCACAACCCTCAAGGTACTACTGGAAAGACCCTGAAGCTGATCTATTGTTTCAAAGCCTCCTCACCAAGCAACCGAATTACATTTGGAGCAAGGGGAAAGTGTCCTCAAATATGAACATAGATGAGAGTTTGGGGAAAATAGATCTTGACATTTGGGAATTGTAGTTACTGGGATTTATAGTTCACCTACAATCAAAGAGCATTCTGAGCCTCACCACCGATAGATAATGGCCAAATTTCCCACACAGAACCCCCATGACCAGTAGAAAATACTGTGTTTTCTGGTGGTCTTTGGTGACCCTTCTGACACCCCTTCACAACTCCCAGGTTGGAAAATTCTACCTTAAGGCCATCCAGTCCAACTCTCTTCACCAGGGCAATAATAATAATAATAATGAAAAGCTGACACGATATGAGGATTTAAAAATCGAACTGCAAAGACTCTGGCACAAGCCAGTCAAGTGGTCCCAGTGGTGATCGGCACACTGGGTGCAGTGCCTAAAGACCTTGGCCTGCACTTAAACACAATCGGCGCTGACAAGATTACCATCTGCCAGCTCCAGAATGCCACCTTACTGGGATCTGCATGCATTATTTGCTGATATATCACACAGGAAGAGTCTGATGTGTGATCCAATACAACAGCCAGCAGAGTGTCTGCTGTGGACTCATCTTGTTGCGTTTCAAATAATAATAATAATCTTTATTTGTACCCCGCCACCATCTCCCCAAAGGGGACTTGGGGCAGCTAACGTGAGGCCAGTACAGCAAAATAAAATACAAAGAAGCAAAAATAAAATACATGAAATAACAAAATAAAACAGTTACTAAATAACATGATAAAGAAATAGAGAAAACATAATCAAAGCCCTCCTGACAAAGAGCCATCCAGCCATAGATATAGAGAGATATATGATTCACACACATATATGTATATGACAGATATAGTATCATAGATTTGAAAGGGACCCCTAAAGAGGGACAATTATATGTTGCATGTTTCAGAGTAGGCACACCAGACACTCTCCACATCAACACTGACAAATAAACAACAAGAAATACTGTTTGCCCACAAACATAAAGAAATTACATATATTAGCTACCAACACTTTCTCATTACTTTATTTTCCAGATCACCAGACTGGGCCACAGCAACGCCTGGCAGGGGGAGACCGTCCTCGGGGCAACAGGAAGACTTTGTAGCTTCAGTCCAAGACCAAACGACGGCTGTGCCACTAAAGACTGAGACGTGCCCTTCAAAGGGAGCTTGCCAGCTGCAGGCCCGATTCAGCGATGGCAAGCTTGCCCTTTCCTTGCCGAGAGAGCACGCACCTCTTGTCCAGAAGAGACAGCGGACGAAGAAGGCACCGACTGAGCTGGGCAGCACTTCCTCTGAAGAGTTGGGTGAGGGCAGGATTGACGGGAAGAGCCCTCTTCTCCAGCCTATAGTGGTGTTAGACAATCAAGCCGTTCCCAATTGGTTGGCTAGCAAGTGTTACGAAGAGCAGGTGTTGGATTGCCATTCCGAGAAGACAGAAGATGCTTCCCGGCCCAGATCCCCCTGCAACCTGCCTGCCAGGAGCACCCGTCAGGCGCCCCCTGTTTGCAATACAGCAACAACTGGGAGGAAGGCGTGTATCAGTGGTTTCAGTTCCAAGCGGTGGGGTCAACAAAAGAAACCCAAAGAGCGGCACGGAAAGAAGAAGCAGCAGGTGGAGCAATCCCTGCAGAATCAAGTGGATGACGACAACAACAACAACCTGGCGTTGTCATTTCTGTCTCCCGAATCCTCGTTTCAGAATTCCGCTCTGTGGCGGAGGATCCGAGCCACGTTCTCCTTCCATAAGAAGAAGAAAATCCTCTCCGAGTCGGAGAGTTTCATCGGCAGCAGCATCGGGGCGGGCGGCTCCTTCCGCCTTTATGGGAACGAAACCCCGCAGAGCCCTTTCACCCAAAGGATGAGCTATTCCATTTGCCCTTCCTCCTCCATGGTCCTGCTGTCGCCGTTCTCCGTGTCGCAGGCGATGCCGACGGACGCGGAAAAGGTGTACGGGGAATGCCAGCAGAAGGGGCCCATCTCCTTCGAAGAGTGCCTCCCTCTCCGGACGATGCGCAAGTGCGAGAAAATCGGGGAAGGGGTCTTTGGGGAAGTCTTTCGGGCCGAGGGCGAGCGGGGGGCCGTGGCCTTGAAGATCATCCCCATCGAAGGCGCCGAGAGGGTCAATGGCGAGCCCCAGAAGACCTTTGGCGAGATTCTCCCGGAGATTATAATTTCCAAGGAGCTCAGCCTCTTGGCGGAGGACGGCGAGGAGGAGAACCAAGTGTCGGGATTCATCCGGCTGCATTCCGTCCACTGCGTGCAGGGCGCTTACCCTGAGGCCCTCCTGGACGCCTGGGACGAATTCCACCGGCGCCGCACCTCCGAGAACGACCGGCCGGACTTTTTCGAGGCCCGGCAACTCTTCATGGTGCTGGAGTTCGAGGACGGAGGCACCGACTTGGAGAACATGCGCAAGCGGAAGCTGGGCTCGGTGGCCACCGCGAAGAGCGTCCTGCAACAAGTGGCGGCCTCGCTGGCCGTGGCGGAGGAGGCCCTGCGCTTCGAGCACCGGGACCTCCACTGGGGAAACGTGCTTGTCAAGAGCACTGCCCGGAAGGAAGTGAGCGTCAGGCTGAAGGGCGAGACCCTCGCTTTCCCCACGCGCGGCATCCTGGTCAGCATCATTGACTACACCTTCTCCCGGCTGGAGCGGGACGGGCTGACGGTCTACTGCGACCTCTCCACCGACGAGGAGGTCTTCCAAGGCCGAGGCGACTACCAGTTCGACGTCTACCGCCAAATGAGAGAGGAGAACGGCAATGAGTGGGCCGACTACTTCCCGCACAGCAACATCTTGTGGCTCCACTACTTGGCGGAGAAACTCTTGACGGAGGTCACCTACAAGACGAAGCCAACGTCTCCCGCCTTGAAGCGCTTGCAGAAGGAGCTCAAGAGCTTCTCCGGGGAGCTTCTCGGCTTCCAGTCTGCCGGGGATCTCTTGAAGGGAAGCCCGTTCTTCCAATGATATAAAACCCCACAACTCCCTCTTAATGTGCCGAAGCAGGAAGAGAGCTTGTGTACTCTCTTCCGTTGTGTTGATTTGCGTTAGGTCTTCTTATCTTTCCGTTTTCACCTTGCCGGGCCGTTGCAAATGCATAACCTGGTCTCAGCAGAGTGATAAACAACCATTACTATTGATGTCACGCTGATCAGGAAGCTTGATTGTTCCTTGCAACCGCTTCCCAGCAAATGAGCTTTGGGAGGCTCACATCGTCAGCAATGGTCCGAAAACGATTCTGCCAGACTTTAGATCAGAATGCTAGTCGCAAATATCCCTCTATTAAATATATTCCTCTATTAAAATATATATTTTGCAAGTACTGTAAGCTTGATTTTGTATAATCAGGCCTCACTGATGGGCAGTGCCACCCTCGGCATCGTTTACGTTTCCGATGTCGAACGTATTGTGCTGTATATTAATAAAAATTAATAAAGATTTCTATGATTCCTATGCCTGGGCCTTGGACTTTCGCCAAAGGTGTTCACGAGACCCGGCGTGTCAGGAGCAGGTGTCTCAAACCTCATTGTTTTTTCATTTTTGTCCAAATAATAATAATAACTAGCCATCCCCTGCCATGCGTTGCTGTGGCCCACATGGGGGTTCTGTGTGGGAGGTTTGGCCCAATTCTATCGTTGGTGGGGTTCAGAATGCTCTGTGATTGTAGGTGAACTATAAATCCCAGCAACTACAACTCCCAAATGTCAAGAGTCTATGTTCCCCAAACTCCACCAGTGTTCACATTTGGGCATATTGGGTATTCATGTAGAGTTTGATCCAGATCCATCACTGTGAGTCCATAGTAGTGCCTGGATGTAGGTGAACTACAACTCCAAAACCAAAGGACGCTGCCCACCAAACCCTTCCAGTATTTTCTGTTGGTCATGGGAGAACCATGTGCCAAGACTCGTTTAATTCCATCGTTGGTGGAGTTCAGAGTGCTCTTTGATTGTAGGTGTACTATAAATCCCAGCAACTACAACTCCCAAATGACAAAATCGTAATTTTTTGAGTGATGGTCACTCCTTGTGTTGTGAGACGTTTTGTTGCCAAATTTGGTGTGATTTCATTTATTGGTTCTTTTGTTTTTAAGGTACTCATGACGCACAGAGCATTTATATATATATAGATTGTGCCGTCACACCCAGACGCTGTAACGTTAAAACTAAGATGTGCTTCTCTCTTTATCTGGGTGAACTGCTGGGAGTCTTTCTTTGAAGCAATAATAATATTAATAATAAATAATAATAATAACACTTTATTTGTACCCCACTACCATCTCCCCAAGGGACTCGGCGTGGCTTACATGAGGCTGAGCCCGAACACAACAATACAAGCAATAATCACAACAAAACAAGCCATTAAAATAAAACATATAAAATTATCAATAATAATAACAACTCAATACTTTCAGTAACTGATGCCAGTCAAGATATGAATATCAACAAAAATTTATTTCCAAAGTCCTTGGCAGACTTGGCACAGCTTGATAAAGTTACAACACAAACAGTCAATTTGAGAAACCGTAGAGATGTTCTTTCTTTCCATTTTTTCTTCCATTACTGAGGTAACCTTTCTCCAAATGGTAGAAAAAATCCTGAGATATTTCGCCCTAACCTTGCACTGCTATGGTTAGAAAAAACAGGTTTTTCTCTATCTAAGCATAAGGTCGGTTTTGGAGATGAAGTAATACTCAATAGTACTCAATAGCTATTTCTCTCTCTCAATTACTCAATTACTATCTCAATATCTCTCTATAACTCAATAGCTTTCTTCAATTACTATAGTATCTCAATAAGCTTCTCTTTATCTCAGTTGCCTTTCTTAATAACTCAATATCTATCTATAACTTAATAGCTCAATTATTCAGTTGCTATTCTATCTATCTATCTATCTATCTCAATTTCTATTACTCAGTTGTACTCACAATGGGTTTTTCAGAGCTCCCTGCCTGACCAACAGCACATCAGAGGCTCTTTTCTCTCCAATAGCTTTCTTCAATAACTATATAATCTCAATAAGCTTCTCTTTATCTCAGTTGCCTGACTCAGCACATACAAGATGGCTTTGAAAGGCAGCAGATCACAGGAGCTGTCTTCATAGACTTGTCCGCAGCCTATGAGACTGTGAACCACCACCGCCTCCTCCTGAGAAAAATGTATAGTATCACAAAGGACGACCCCCTCACCCGCCTCATAGGAAACCTGCTACAAAACAGGAGCTTTTTTGTTGAGTTCCAGGGCCAGAGAAGCAGATGGAGGAAACAGAAGAACGGCCTGCCTCAGGGGAGCGTGCTTGCTCCATCCATGTTCAACATCTACACAAATGACCAGCCACTGCCAGAAGGGACAGAGAGTTTCATCTATGCTAATGATCATGCCATTACTGCTCAAGCAGGGAGCTTTGAGATGATTGAAAAGAAGCACTCCAAAGCTCTAGGTGCTCTTACTGCCTATTACAGGGAAAACCAACTGATCCCTAACCCATCTAAAACACAGACATGTGCCTTTCACCTTAAGAACAGACAAGCATCCCGAGCTCTGAGGATTATTACCTGGGAAGGGATCCCACTGGAGCATTGCAACACACCCAAATACCTGGGAGTCACCCTGGACCGTGCTCTGACCTTCAAGAAGCACTGCCTGAACATCAAGCAAAAAGTGGGCGCTAGAAACAACATCATACAAAAGCTGACTGGCACAACCTGGGGATCACAACCAGACACAGTGAAGACATTGCCCTTGCACTATGCTACTCTGCTGCTGAGTATGCATGCCCAGTGTGGAACACATCTCACCACGCTAAAACAGTAGATGTGGCTCTTAAGAGACATGCCGCATTATCACAGGGTGTCTGCGACCCACACCACTGGAGAAATTACACTGCTTAGCTGGTATTGCACCACCTGACATCCGCCGGGAAGTAGCAGCCAATAGTGAAAGGACCAAGGCAGAGACATCTCCAGCGCATCCCTTGTTTGGGTATCAGACAGCATGTCAACGACTGAAATCAAGACATAGTTTTCTTAGATCTACAGAGACACTCGCTGGAACACCTCAGCAAGCGAGAGTCCAAAAGTGGCAGGCCCAAACCCAGCACCTCAATCCATGGGTGATACCAGATGAGAGACTCCCCCCTGGGCACACAGAAGACTGGGCGACTTGGAAGGCACTGATCAGACTGTGCTTTGGCACCACGAGGTGCAGAACCAACCTTCAGAAATGGGGCTACAGAGTGGAATCCTTGACATGCGAGTGTGGAGAAGAGCAAACCACTGACCACCTGCTGCAATGCACCCTGAGCCCTGCCACATGCACAAGGGAGGACCTTCTTGCGGCAACACCAGAGGCACTCCAAGTGGCCAGATACTGGTCAAAGGACATTTAATCAACTACCAAGTTCACAAATTCTGCGGTTTTTTTAAATCTGTGTGTTTGTTTGTTTTGTTCTGTTAGAAATATAATACAATGGTATGGTTGCTGATGACACGATCAATAAATAAATAAGTCTCAGTTGCCTTTCTTAATAACTCAATATCTATCTATAACTCAATAGCTCAATTATTCAGTTGCTATTCTATCTATCTATCTCAATTTCTATTACTCAATTGTGCTCACAGTGGGTTTTTCAGAGCTCCTTGCCTGACCAGCAGCACATCTGAGTTGTTAAAGTGAAAACTAATGCCTCCACCTTCATAACTCCTCAACAGATGGCAGTACTGGCATGTGGCAGGTACTGGCTTGTTCAGTAGACTCAGAGAGACGCTTGCTGGGGAAACAGAGTGTCGACTTCTTCTGTGATGGCTTCAGAAAACTTCTTCATTGTTGGCAGAAACGTATCCAATTGTCTGGTGATTAGGTGGGAAAGTGAATAGTGGTCGTCAAAGAGCACACTCTAAGGATTATTTCTGTGTTTGATTCATTAAAATATTCCCTTCCAAACCCAAGTAATGAAGGTGGAGGCATTACTTGTCATTCAACCCTCGTATATTAGTCCTGCCAGTGCGGTTAAAATATCTCCTCCGTCTCATATTCTCCCTCTAATTTTCTTTGTTTAAATTTGTTATGTAGTCCAAATCATTCTCAGCTAATGAGATTCCCCTGGCACTGCTTAGTGTCTGCTTGGAAGGCTTTGAGTGGGTCTCTCTTGAGTGCAAATGTATGCCAAACAGATGCTGTAATTGGATGTATTGATAGCAGGGCATTGTCATTACGGTCTAGCTATATCTCCCGGGTCCAAAGGCTAGGTAATGGAGGAGGAATGGTGTCCCATTGCGGCTCAGCGCCAGGGAATCCGAGGAGTCCCGTCCCCTATCATTCCCAGCACATTTCACGGAATATCTCGGTCACAAATAAGGAATGAACATTGGGAAAGCAGAGTGCGTACATTCCTGGCATAATGCAGTTACGCAATTAGTACTAGATTTCAAGATAATAATAATAATAATAATAATAATAATAATAATAATAATATAGAGATAAAAAATTAAAGGTAATAATGATGCTGATAAATTAGACATGATGACACATTAGAAATAATGATAGTAATTAAATAGAGGTGGTAATAATAATAATAATAATAATAATAATAAAGAGATAAATAAAGGTAATGATGCTGATAAATTAGACATGACACATTAGAGAGAAGGGTAGTAATTAAATAGAGGTAATAATAATAATAATAATAATGTAGAGATAAAAAATTAAAGGTAATAATGATGCTGATAAATTAGACATGATGACATTAGAGATAATGATAGAAATTAAATAGAGGTGGAAATAATAATAATAATAATAATACTATAGAGATAAAAAATTAATGATGATGCTGATAAATTAGACATGATGACACATTAGAGAGAAGGATAGTAATTAAATAGAGTTAATAATAATATAGAGATAAAAAATAAAGATAATAATGATGCTGATAAATTAGACATGATGACACATTAGAGATCATGATAGTAATTAAATAGAGGTGGGAATAATAATAATAATAATATAGAGATAAAAATTAAATGTAATAGTTATGCTGATAAATTAGACATGACACATTAGAGATAATGATAGTAATTAAATAGAGGTGGTAATAATAATAATAATAATAATAATATAATAATAATAATATAAAGATAAATAAAGGTAATGATGATGCTGATAAATTAGACATGATGACACATTAGAGATAATGATAGTAATTAAATAGAGGTGTAATAATAGTAATATAGAGATAAAAAAGGTAATAATACTGATAAATTAGATATGATGACACAGGCCCGTAGCCAGGATTTCGATTCGGTGAGGGGGGGTGAGTTTGTTTCGGGGGGGGGGGGCTGAGTCTGAGTGAAAGAGGGTCTAGCCTACCAAACCTTTTGTATAGTTACCCCAATACCCCCATGCATATGGGATATATTGAGTATGGTGAACAGATCATGATATAAATAAACATAACAGTTTAAATAATGCACCAGTTACGCCTTTTCGCGAACCACCATGAGAATTTCGGGCTACATGCCTGTGATGACACATTAGAGATAAGGATAGTAATTAAATAGAGGTAATAATATTAATAATAATAATAATAGATAAAAATTAAAGGTAATAGTGATGCTGATAAATTAGACATGATGACAATGATGACACATTAGAGAGAAGGATAGTAATTAAATAGAGGTGGTAATAAAAATAATAATATAGAGATAAACATTAAAGGTAATAATGATGCTGATAAATAAGACATGATGACACGTTAGAGATAATGATAGGAATTAAATAGAGGTGGTAATAATAATTTGTGTAAATGTTAAACATGGATGGAGCAAGCATGCTCCCTTGAGGCAGGCTGTTCTTCTGTTTTCGTCATCTGCTTCTCTGGCCCTGGCACTCAACAAAAAAGCTCCTGTTTTGTAGCAGGGGTGGTCATCCTTTGTGATATTATACATTTTTCTGAGGAGGAGGCAATGGTTTAGAGCAGGGCTCCTCAAACTAAGGCCCGGGGGCCGGATACGGCCCTCCAAGGTCATTTATCCGGCCCTCACTCAGGGTCAACCTAAGTCTGAAATGACTTGAAAGCACACAACAACAACAACAACCCTATCTCATCAGCCAAAAGCAGGACCACACTTCCATCTGAAATGCTAAGTTTATATTTGTTAAAATTGTTCTTCATTTTAATTATTGTATTATTTTAAGTGTTTTGCACTACAAATAAGATATGTTCAGTGTGTATAGGAATTCATTCGTGTTTTTTTTTTTCAAATTATAATCCGGCCCTCCAACAGTTTGAGGGACTGTGACCTGGCCCTCTGATTAAGAAGCCTTGAAGCAATGCTGCAATGTTATTTCTCTATTATACTATGTCACAAAATATGAAAAATTAGACTCCAATTGAAATGGCAGGGAAACAGGTTTTGAGGAAAGGAGAGATAATTACCAAGAGACATCCTTTCTGGAGATCAGAAAAGAACGGCTTTATTTATCCAGCTGGTGACTCTGGTGGACTCATGTCCCAAAAATCAAAACCCAGAGCCCCGATCAAGGTGCGGACTGGCCTTTTATAGTCTCCAATCGGAATGAAACAAAGAACATACGTCTTCATACAATCATCATCATCCCTACGTCATCCTGGCATCATAAGAATATCAGGTTCCCCCTCCAACATGCAAAAACATGTCTCTGTGTCTTGCTGAAAAGCAAGCATGGAATGTCCCCCTCCTTCTTGCTTGTGCTTACATTCATCCATCAAAGGGGCCCTCTGACTTGTCAAGAGGCTTCTTACTTAGAGCCTAGATGTACCAGCCTGTGTCTTATCTCTCTCCTGGAATGCATACCCCCCTTCTCTTCAGCCCCTTTTGGAGACAAGCAGCTTGCTTGCTGTTAGCATTCTTGCTACACAGAGGGAACTAGATTTTCCTATACATTTAAAGTACATATGATTTTTATGCATAAATCAATCAATAAATATCCATTTTTCCAATATCTCCTCATCACAATGAGGAAATGACATTGATAACCCAGGAACAACAAGTGGTGTGGCGTAGTGTTATCATCTTGCGGGCTTGAATCCGGCTTTCATTGGCTTGGCTCCAGGCTGCAAGGCGGCCAAAAGAAGGCCGGAGAACATTCAGACATTTATTCATTTGCAGTCCGATCGTCCTCGGCAGAGTCTGGGAACCGGCGTCCTTTGGCAGAAGGTCCTTTGCAAAAACAGGCATGGGAGAAATGGGAGGCAGGCCAAGGCGGAGGAAGGTGGTTTGGCCCTTCCTTGGCATGTTAAAGCAGCCTCCCCTCCCGCCATTTAATCCCACTAAGTGGCTGCCGAAAGAGATTAATATTTCACAAAGGACTGCGCTTCTGAATAAGAGGTCCCTCTAGTCTCATTGGTACGCTCTTGCAGTCAGTTGCATACCAAGCTGGGGAAATGCACCATCCTAATAATAATAATAATAATAATAATAATAATAATAATAATAATGTCTAACAAAATTTGCAAAAAAAATGTTCTATGGTTAATAATTATCCTAATCCTAATAATAAGTGCCATTTTATTTATTTATTTATTTCGAGTTTTTATATACCGACCCTCTCACCTTCAAAGAGGGATTCGGACCGGTTCACAACATGTGTTAACATACAAAAAAATACAATAACAACACAATGCCACTTCATTACACGATTAAAATATCAGCATCATACACATTAAAACATTATCATCCCAGTTAAAAGAGCCAAATCGTCCAACACTATCACAATCACATTCATCATCCTCCTTTCATGTGGGCAAAGAATTAAATCAGTTGTCAAATGCCGCGTTCCACAACCAGGTCTTTGTTAGTTTCCTGAACGTCATGAGGGAGGGGGCAGTTCTGATCTCTAATGGCAGGGAGTTCCAAAGTCGAGGGGCCACCATCGAGAAGGCCCTGTCCCTCGTCCCCACCAGCCGTGCTTGTGCAGGCGGAGGAACCGAGAGCAGGGCCCCTCCAGACGATCTTAGTGGTCTTGATGGTTCATAGGGGAGAATACGTTCGGAGAGGTAAACAGGGCCATGACTCAATGCTATGGGCAATAACAGTATTATTATTATTATTATTATTATTATTAGTAGTAGTAGTATTATTAGGATTAGGATTATTATTACCCATAGAATTTTTTTGCAAATTTTGTCCTAATAATCCTAATAATAAGTGCCATGACTCAATGCTATGGGCAATAACAGTATTATTATTATTATTAGGATTAGGATTATTTTTATTATTGAATGCATGATGATGATAGCCTCATTTGTAGTTGTGAGTAATAATAATCCAAATCCTAATAATAAGTGCCATGGCTCAATACTATGGGTGTTGTTATTATTATTATTATTATTATTATTATTATTAAATGCTCAATGATGATGGTGATGATGATGATGATAATAATAATAATAATAATAATAATAATAGCCTCACTCGTGGCTGTGGGTAATATTAATCCTAATAATAATTGCCATCATTCAATGCTATGGGCAATAACAGTATTATTATTATCATCATTATTATTAGGATTAGGATTATTTTTATTATTGAATGCATGATGATGATAGCCTCACTCGTGGTTGTGAGTAATAATAATCCGAATCCTAATAATAAGTACCATGGCCCAATACTATGGGTTTTGTTGTTATTATTAATATTATTATTATTCAATGCTCAATGGTGATGATGATGATGATAATAATAATAATAATAATAATAATAATAATAGCCTCACTCGTGGCTGTGGGTAATAATAATCCTAATCCTGATAATAATTGCCATGGTTCAATGCTACGAGTAATATAATAATAATAATTATTATTATTATTATTCAATGCTAAATGACGATGATGATGATAGCTTCACTCGTGGCTGTAATAATAATCCTAATAATAATAATAATTGCCATGACTCAATGCTATGGGTTATATCATTATTATTATTATTATTATTATTATTATTATTCAATGCTCGATGATGATGATGATGATGATAGCAGTCTGTGAGTAATAATAATCCTAATACTAGTTGTAAGTGCCATGGCTCAATGCAGAGGGTAATAAAAGTATTATTATTGACACAGAAGCACAGTATGTCACAGCAAACGAGATCTATATGCTGGATTTCATATCACAAAATCACAAGTCAAACACTTCTCAAGTGTCTAGGACTGTATATTTGTGAATGATGCATGCAGATCCAAGTCAGGTGGCCTTTTGCAGTTGACAGATTGTGATTGTGTCGATGTGTATTGTTTCCAAATGCCTGCTGAGGTCTTTTGGCATGGCTCCCAGTGTGCCAATGACTACTGGGACCATCTGTATTGGTTGATGCCAGAGCCTTTGCGGTTCAATTTTGAGGTCTTGATAGCGGCTGAGTTTTTCCTGTTGTTTTTCCTCAATGCGACTGTCACCCGGTATGGCGACCTCAATAATCCAGACTTTTTTCTTTTCCACAATCGTGATGTCTGATGTATTGTGTTCAGTCTGGATTCGAAAGTCCCACAGTATTTTTGTGTGTTCATTTTCCACAACCTTTACGGGTTTATGATCCCACCAGTTCTTTACTCCTGGCAGGTGGTCCTTGTGACATATGTTCCAGTGAATCATTTGCGCCGCAGAGTTGTGCCTCTGTTTGTAGTCTGTCTGTGCGATTTTCTTGCAACAGCTGAGGAGATGGTCTGTGGTTTCATCAGCTTCCTTGCACAGTCTGCATTTTGGGTCATCTGCTGATTTTTCAATCCTGGCCTTGATGGCCTTTGTTCTGATGGCTTGCTCCTGGGCTGCAAGAATCAGGCCTTTTTCTGTCTCCTTCTTCGAGGTTCCATTCGTGAGCCATCACCAGGTCTTCTCCTTGTCAACTTTTCCTTCAGTCTTCCCATGGAACTGCCCATGTAAGGCTTTGTTGTGCCAGCTGTCAGCTCTGGTTTGGAGTGCAGTTTTCTTGTACTGACTCTTTGTCTGCTGTGCTTTGAGAAGTTTCCGATTATTGATTTCAATTAAAGCAGGTTCTTTAATTGAAGTCAGCTTTCCAGTGCTTCATCATATTTTCAGTAAAAGTGCCAACGTTTTTACAAATCCCGATGGCGTCTAGGCACTTGATGATCCAACTATGTGGGAGTGAGTTCTTGACTTTTTGCACTTGTTTGCTGATCATTTCAGTTGTTATTTCCATCTGTTCCGTTTTGTTCTGTGAGAATTTTTCTTCAAACTCCTTTAACAATATACTCATGGCTATGGATAATAATAATCCTAATTCTAAGTGCCATGGCTCAATGCTATGGGTAATAAAAGTATTACTATTATTATTCAATGCTCAGTGATGATGATCATGATGATGATGATAGCATCAGCCCGTGAGTAATAATAATCCTAGTCCTAATAATAAGTACCATGGCTCAATGCTACAGATAATAATAATAATACTCTTGTGGCTGTGTGTAATAATAATGCTAATAATAAGTGCCACGGCTCAATGCTATGGGTGGTAATAATAATAGTAGTAGTAGTAATAGTAGTACTCTCACCTGTGGCTGTGGGTAATAATAATCCTAATTACTGGGTCCTAATAATCCTAATCCTAATCCTTCCTAACAATGCTCGCAGGGAAAGAAGCACGCAATTCTCCCATTGAGATCTGCGGTTTAAGGACAGTCTGGAAAGGACCTTCCTTCATATGCATTAGTTTATCTCAACCTGGGGGTCGGGACCCCTGGGGGGTCATGAGGGGTTGTCAGAGGGGTCACCAAAGACCATCAGAAAACACAGTATTTTCTGTTGGTCATGGGGATTCTGTGTGAGAAGTTTGGCCCAATTCTATTGTTGGCACGGTTCAGAATAATCTTTGATTGTAGGTGAACTATAAATCCCAGCAACTACAACTCCCAAATGCCAAGGTCTATTTCCCCCAAACCATGTTCACATTTGGGCATATTGAGTACATGTGCCAAGTTTGGTCCAGATCCACCATTGTTTGAGTCCACAGCGCTCTCTGGATGTAGGTGAACTACAGCTCCCAAACTCAAGGTCAATGCCCACCAAACTCTTCCAGTATTTTCTGTTGCTCATGGAAGTCATGTTTGCCAAGATTCGTTCAATTCCATCCTTGTTGGGCGTATTGAATGCTTTTTGATTGTAGGTGAACTATAAATCCCAGCAACTACAACTCCCAAATGCCAAGGTCTATTTCCCCCAAACCATGTTCACATTTGGGCATATTGAGTACATGTGCCAAGTTTGGTCCAGATCCACCATTGTTTGAGTCCACAGCGCTCTCTGGATGTAGGTGAACTACAACTCCCAAACTCAAGGTCAATGTCCACCAAACCCTTCTAGTGTTTTCTGTTGGTTGTGGGAATTCTGTGTACCAAGTTTGGTTCAATTCCATCATTGGTGGGGTTCAGAATGCTCTTTGATTGTAGGTGAACTATAAATCCCAGCAACTACAACTCCCAAATTGGGATGTATTGGGTATTTTTTTGCCCAATTTAAAGTTTTGGCTGGTAAGGTTTACTCAGGTACCCAAAAAGCAAATTGTACCAGGAGCCAGCCAGCCTAAAGACAGATTGCCCAGGAAGGGGTCGGAGGATTTTCCTTGTAAAAGAAAGATATAGTTCACAAAGCAAGCTGCCTGTCCTTTGTGGGCAAGTTAAGAATAATGTATGTGGTTTGTTGAAGATCTAAGCAATAAACTTTGTTAAACTTTCCAAGTTTTTAAAGACTTTGTTTAGGAAAATCCATAGGGCCTCTCAGCTGAGGCACCCTGGCGTCCTGCTGGGCACAAAGAGCGTGTCCTGCTTTAAAAGACAATTGCTATTGAAATTTGAGTGAAATTTGCAAATGCTAATGAAATTAACAGCAAAAGAGAAATATACCCTTTCATACAGCCACGGCTGGACGGTAGGAATATATATGAGTGAACGTGAGCCGGGGGTGTGACGCTGCGGCAGAAAAGGCCAAGGTTTCCAGAATGAGGTTGGACTGGATGCCCTTTGGGGTCCCCTTTGAAAATCAATGAGAGTGAGTTATGTGTTACGTGGAGTCTTCTCCCTTCAAAGTTCTTAATGCAGAGGCTGGATGGCCATCTGTTGGGAGGGATCGGATTGTGTTTCCAGAATGGGGTTGGTCTGGATGGCTTTTGGGGTCCTCTTCCAAACTGAATGACAATAGATTACGGGTGATGGAGACTCCTCCTTTGAAGGTTTTCAACCCCAAAGCTGGATGGCCATGTGTTGGGAGGGATCGGATTGTGTTTCCAGAATGGGGTTGGTCTGGATGGCCTTTGGGAGCCCCTTCCAAACTGAATAACAATAGATTACGGGTGATGGAGCTTCCTCCTTTGAAGGTTTTCAACCCCAAAGCTAGATGGCCATCTGTCAGGAAGGGTCGGATGGTGTTTCCAGAATGGGGTTGGTCTGGATGCTCTTTGGGTGCCCCTTCCAAACTCAATGACGATAGATATGCAGCGCAGTCTCCTCCTTTGGCGATTTTTAATACAGAGGCTGGATGGCCATCTGTAAGGACTCAGGAGAGATCAGATTGTGTTTCCAGAAGAGATGGCCATTTGTCAGGAAGGGTTGGATAGTGTTTCCAGAATGGGGTTGGTCTGGATGCTCTTTGGGTACCCCTTCCAAACTCAATGACGATAGATGTGCAGCGCAGTCTCCTCCTTTGGCGATTTTTAATACATAGGCTGGATGGCCATCTGTCGGGACTCAGGAGAGATCAGATTGTGTTTCCAGAAGAGATGGCCATCTGTTGGGAGGGATCGGGTTGTGTTTTTGGAATGAGGTTGGACTGGATGCCCTTTGGGTGCAACAGGGAAGAAAATGTTTTTAAGAAACAAGACGTGACATGTAGAGGTCATACAAAGTTGAAGCCTACATAGGAAGTAGTTGTGGTTAAGCCAAAGGTTGTGGTTAAGCGTAGAGTCTGCAGGTACAAGAAGGTCAAGGGAGGGGGGGGCAGCATGTGTCAGCACAGCGATGGTTCGTAAAAGATGGAATTAACATCCCTATTATTATTATTATTATTATTGTTATTATTATTACTATTGATTGGTCCCCTGCTTCTCTCATTTGCAGCTACATCTGGTCCTGGCTTTGTTCCTGGCCTGGAACGATTCAAAACACATGGAGCGAACGACCTTTGTGCTGCACTTCTGATAACCGATGCTGCCTGTGTGCAGATGTGGCTCCTCTTTGGCACGGCTCAGCTATTCAAATCTTCTGGTTCCCAAGGGTTCTCGGCAAAGGGAAGTGCACCGCGACGGACGCGCATGACATGCTTCGCTGCCTGCCGATCCATACACTGCGGCCTTCCTTTGACTCGTTGGCAGTCTTTTCTTATTATTGTTTGGAGACATTGATCTTTGCGGCTTGGAAATACCATTTCCAAGGAGGATGGAGAGCGAGCAAGGCCGCTTCCATGCGCGGCATGTGCGGCACCTGCCTCCGGTTTGATGCATGCCCTTTGAGTCTGTAGGAGCCTTGCCTCACTCTTCCTTCCTTCCTTCCTTCCTTCCTTCCTTCCTTCCTTCCTTTTCTTTCTTTCTCCTTCCTTCACTCCATCTTTCTCTCTTTCTTTCTTCATCCCATCCTTCCTTTCCTTCCTTCCCTCTCTCTCTTTGTTTTCTTCCTTCCTTCTTCCCCCCCTTCATCCTTCCATCTTTCCCTTTTTCTTTCTTTCTCCTTCCTTCCTTTTCTCTTCTTCCTTTCTTCTCTTTCCTCCTTTATCCTTCCTTTCTTTAGTTCTTCCCTTCCTTCCTTCCTCCATTCCTTCCTTCTCTTTTTCCTTTCTCCCTTCTTCTTCCTTTCTTCCGTTCTTCGCATCCCTTTTTCTTCCTTATTCCCTTTCTTGCTTTTTCCTTCCTTCCTCCTTTCTTTTTCCTTCCTTTTTTCTCCTTCTTTCCTTCCCTCTTTCCATTTTCCCTCCCTCCCTCCCTTCCCTTCTTCCTTCATTCTTCAACCTTCCTTCCTTCCTTCCTCCTTTCCTTCCTCCATTCCTTCCTTCTTTCGTCTCTTATTCCTCCCTCCCTTTCTTGCTTTTTTCCTTTCTTTTTTCTCCTTCTTTCCTTCCCTCTTTCCCTTTTCCCTTCCTCCCTCCTTCCCTTTCTTCCACATTTCTCTTTCCTTTCTTCCTTCCTTCCTCCATTCCTTCCTTCCCTCCCTTCCTCCTCCCCCCTCCCTTCCCCCCTTCTTTCCTTCCTTCCTTCCTTCCTTCCTTCCTTCCTTCCTTCCTTTCTTCCTTCTCCTCCCTCCCTCCCTTCTTTCTCTTTTTCCTTCCTTCCTTCCTTCTTCCCTTCTTCTTCCTTTCTTCCATTCTTCCCTTCCCTTTTTCTTCTTCCTTACTTCCTTCCCTCCTTTCCTCTTCCTCCCTCCCTCCCTTCCTTCCTCTTCCTCCCTTCCTCCCTTCCTCTCAGGATGGGCCAGGTGGCCTGGCGGGCGCTCTGCCTCTCTCTCTTTGACTACAAGACGGAGAAGTACGTGATTGCCAAGAACAAGAAGGTGGGCATCCTCTACCGGGTGGTCCAGCTCTCCATCATGGCCTACGTCGTTGGGTAAGGCTCCGCCGGGTGCTCAGTCTCTGCGGGGAAGTCAGGGTGGCCACGGCAAGGGATGTGGGCACAAGCGGAACATGAGCCAAGGGTGTGACGCTGCGGCAGAAGAGGCCAAGGCCATCCTCACTTGCATCCATAGGAAGATAGCTTGACAATAGGAATATATATGAGTGAACGTGAGCCGAGGGTGTGACGCTGCGGCAGAAAAGACCAATGTTTCCAGAATGAGGTTGGACTGGATGCCCTTTGGGGTCCCCTTTGAAAATCAATGAGAGTGAGTTATGTGTTACGTGGAATCTCCTCCTTTCGAAGTTCTTAATGCAGAGGCTGAATGGCCATGTGTCGGGAGGGATTGGATTGTGTTTCCAGAATGGGGTTGGTCTGGATGGCCTTTGGGAGCCCCTTCCAAACTTAATGACCATAGATTATGTGCGATGGAGCCTCCTCCTTTGGAGGTTTTCAACACCAAAGCTGGATGGCCATCTGTCAGGAAGGCTCGGATGGTGTTTCCAGAATGGGGTTGGTCTGGATGCTCTTTGTGTGCCCCTTCCAAACTCAATGACGATAGATTATGTGTAGCGGAGTCTCCTCCTTTGGTGGTTTTTAATACAGAGGCTGGATGGCCATCCGTCGGGAGGGATCAGATTGTGTTTCCAGAAGAGATGGCCATCTGTTGGGAGGGATCGAGTTTTGTTTTTGGAATGAGGTTGGACTGGAGGCCCTTTGGGAGCCACTTCCAAACTCAGTGACGATAGATTATGTGCAGCGCAGTCTCCTCCTTTGGTGGTTTTTAATACAGAGGCTGGATGGCCATCTGTTGGGAGGGATCAGGTTGTGTTTCCAGAATGGGGTTGGTCTGGATAGCCTATGGGAGCCCCTTCCTAACTCAATAACAGTGGATTATGTGTGGCAGAGCCTCCTCCTTTGGAGGTTTTCAATATCAAAGCTGGATGGCCATCTGGCAGGAAGGGTCAGATGGTGTTTCCAGTTTGGAGTTGGTCTAGGTGGTCTTTGGGTGCCCCTTCCAAACTCAATGAGAGTAGATTATGTGCAGTGGAGCCTCCTCCTTTGGAGGTTTTTAATAGAGGCTGAATGGCCATCTGTCAGGAAGGGTCGGATTATGTTTTTGGAACGGGGTTGGTCTAGATGCCCTTTGGGTGCCCCTTCCAAACTCAGTGACAGTAGATTATGTGCAGCTGAGCCTCCTCCTTTGGAGGTTTTTTTTTTAATAGAGAGGCTGGATGGCCATCTGTTGGGAGGGATCAAGTTGTGTTTTTGGAATGAGGTTGGACTGGATGCATTTCTGATCCTTTTCATTTCTGTGTGTCTTTTGGTCCAATGTGTACGTTAATTGGCAGTGCCAGGCGTTCTGCCGCATTGCAGCCAGCAGGTGACTCCCAATTGACCCTGAAATGTTTTAAAAAAGGACCTAATGCCATTCAAAAGCTATATTTTCCCTCTGGATGACAGCTGGCCATCTGTCTTGTGAGGTTAAGTGCACGCCTGTTTGATTTGCATTTGCGGTCAGTTTGCTTCTGTGTCACCTGGGGGGGGGGGGACCCACAAACAGTGGGGACTGATGGCTTAGCACGACTGGACTGCCGGAAGCTGCTGCTCAGTTTCTGTTGTTGTTGTTGTTGTTATTGTTATGTTGATGGCTGATAGGAATGCATTAGTCCTAAGGGAAAGAGTTTAGTTCAGTGTATATAAATACAAGGAGATACAGACAAGTAAATATATTATTTAGATAGATAGAGACTGATACACACACACGCACAATATTTTCAATATAGGTTGAATAGATAGATATTGTGTATACACACACACACACATACATTTTCACTATAGATCAGATGGATAGACATAGACATACAATATTTTCACTATATATAAGATAATGTATATATATGTATATAGAGACACACAGAATATTTTTACTTCCTCCCTCCCTCTTTTCCCTTCCTCTCTCCTTCCTTCCTTCTTTCCATCTCTTTCCCCTCCCTCCCTCCCTCTTTCCTTTTCCTTCCTTCTTTCTTCTCTCCGTCTTTTCCTTTCCTCCCTTCCTCCGTTCCTTCCATCCTCTTTCCCCCTGTCTCTTTCTTTCTCCTCCCTCCCTCCCTCCTTTCTTCCTTTCCTCCTTCCTTCCATCCATCTCTCTTTTCCCTCCCTCTTTCCTTTCCTTTCCATCCCTCTCTCATTCCTTCATCCTTGCTGCCTTCTTTCCTCCCATCTCTCCCTCTTTTCCCTTTCTCTCTCCTTCCTTCCTTCCTCCCTTCCTTTCTTCCTCCCTCCTTCCCTCTTTTCCCTCCCTCTCTCCTTCCTTCCTCCTTTCCATTTCTTTCCCCTCCGTCCCTCTTTCCTTTCCTTTTCCTTCCTTCTTCCTTCTCTCCCTCTTTTCCTTTCCTCCCTCCCTTCCTTCCATCCATCCCCTTTCCCCTCCCTCCCTCTTTCTTTCTCCTTCCTTCCTCCTTCCTTTCCATCCATCCATCTCTCTTTTCCCTCCCTCTTTCCTTCGCTCTCTCATTCCTTCCTGCCTGCTGCCTGCCTGCCTTCCTTCCTTCCTTCCTTCCTTCCTTCCTTCCTTCCTTCCTTCCATCTCTCCCTCTTTTCCCTTTCTCTCCTTCCTTCCTTCCTTCCTTCCTTCCTTCCTTCCTTCCTTCCATCTCTCTTTTCCCTCCCTCCCTCTTTCTTCTTTCTTCTTCCCTCCCTCCTTCCTTTCCCCCTTCCTTCTATTCATATTTCCCCTTCTACCTTCCTCTTTCCTTCTATCCCTCCCTCTTTCCTATCCCTTCCTCTTTCGCCTTCCTTTCCACCTTCTTCCCTCCCTCCCTCTTTCCTTTTACTTCTTCTTTCCCTTCTTCCTTTCATCCATCTCTTTCTTCCCCTTCTACCTTCCTCTTTCCTTCTATCCCTTCCTCTTTCTCCGTTTCCCCCGTTCTTCCTTCCTTCTCTCTGTTCCGTCCCTCCCTCTTTCCTTTTTCTTCCTCCCTTCCTCCCTTCTTCCTTCCGTCATCCCTCCCTCCTTCCTTCTATACCCCTTCCCTCTTTCCTTTCCTTTCCTCCCTCTTCCCTCACTCCCTCTTTCCATCCTCTTTCCTTCTATCCCTTTTTCTCCTTCCTTTCCTCCTTCCTTCCTTCTCTCTTTTCTGTCCCTCCCTCTTTCCTTTTTCTTCCTCCCTCCCTTCTTCCTTCCTTTATCCCTTCCTCCTTCCTTCTATACCCCATTCCCTCTTTCCTTTCCTCTCCTCCCTCTTTCCTTTCCTTCCTCTTTCCTTCTATCCCTTTTTCTCCTTCCTTTCCTCCTTCCTTCCTTTTCTCTTTTCCGTCCCTCCCTCTTTCCTTTCCTCTCCTCCCTCCTTCTTCCTTCCTTCATCCCTTCCTCCTTCCTTCCATCCCTCCTTCCTTCTTTCCTTTCCTTTCCTCCTTCTTCCCTCCCCCCTTTCCTTTTCTTCCTCCCTCCCTTCTTCCTTCCTTCCTTTCTTCATCCCTTTCTCTTTCCTTCTTCTTCCTTCCTTCATCCCTTCCTTCCTTCCATCCCTCCTTTTCTTTCCTCCTTCTTCCCTCCCTCCCTCCCTCTTTCCTTTCCTTCCTCTTTCTCCTTCCTTCCCTCCTTCCTTCCTTCTCTCCTTCATCCCTTTCTCTTTCCTTCTATCCCTCCTTCCCTCTTTCCTTTCCTTTCCTCCTTCTTCCCTCCCTCTTTCCTTTCTTTTCCTTCGTCTCGCCTTCCCTCCTTCCATTCCTCCCTTTCCTTTCCTTCCTCTTTCTCCTTCCTTTCCTCATTCCTTCCTTCTCTCTTTTCCCTCCCCCATCTTTCCTTTTTCTTCCTCCCTCCCTTCTTCCTTCCTTCATCCCTTTCTCTTTCCTTCGATCCCTCCTTCCTTTCCTCCTTCCTTCTTTCTCTTTTTCCTCTCCCCATCTTTCCTTTTTCTTCCTCCCTCCCTCCCTTCTTCCTTCCTTCCTTCCTTCATCCCTCTTTCCTTCTATCCCTCTTTCCCTTCCTCCTTCTTCCCTCCCTCTTTCCTTTCCTTCCTTTCCTAATTCCTTCCTTCTCTCTTTTCCCTCCCCCATCTTTCCTTTTTCTTCCTCCCTCCCTTCTTCCTTCCTGCCTTCTTTCCTTTCTTCGTCCCTTTCTCTTTGCTTCTTCTTCCTTCATCCCTTCATTTCTTCCATCCATCCTTCTTTTCTTTCCTCCTTCTTCCCTCCCTCCCTCTTTCCTTTCTCTTTCTCCTTCCTTTCCTCCTTCCTTCCTTCTCTCCTTCATCCCTTTCTCTTTCCTTCTATTCCCCCCTTCCCTCTTTCCTTTCCTTTCCTTTCCTCCTTCTTCCCTCCCTCTTTCCTTTCTTTTCCTTCCTCTCTCCTTCCCTCCTTCCATTCCTCCCTCTTTCCTTTCCTTCCTCCTTCCTTCCTTTGGCAGGTGGGTCTTTGTGGCCAGGAAGGGCTACCAGGAGGTGGACGCCTCCATCCAGAGCTCGGTCATCACCAAGGTCAAGGGGGTGGCCTTCACCAACTCCTCCGGGATGGGAGAGCGCCTCTGGGACGTGGCCGACTACGTGGTGCCACCACAGGTAGGCCACGCAGGACCAGAGATGGTGCTTAGCATGCTGTGCAATTTTTACATTACTAAATGTTATTATTATATTATATATTACAGTATTATATATTATTTTATATTCTTATTACAATTTTACATCATATCATGATTTATTATATTTATTATATTTATTATATATTATAGCATTAGATATTATTGTACTTTATATTCTTATTATATGATTTATTTTATGTATTATATTATAATTGGTTATTTATTACATTTTATATTTTTATTATTATTAGATATTGTATTTTATATTATTGACTGTCATTATTTATTATAATATTATACTATATATTACAGTATTATATATTATTATTGAATTTTATATTCTTATAATTTTATAATTACAATTTATTATATATATTATATTTAGTATATAACATAAAACAATAACATAATAATATAATATATAATAATATAATAATATAATATATAATAATAATATAATGATATAAAATGATATAAAATGTAACAATTATTTGTGTTATATTTATTTTTATATTTATTTTTATTATAATTATAAATATTATAATTAGTATATAACATAAAACAATAATGTAATAATATAGTATATAATAATATAATGATATAAAATGTAACAATTATTTGTATTATATTTATTTTTATTATAATTATAAATATTATAATTAGTATATAACATAAAACAATAACGTAATAACATAGTATATAATAATATAATGATATAAAATGTAGCAATTATTTGTATTATAATTTGATATTATATATTATTAGATACTGTTATTGTATGTTATATTGTTATTATAATATTCTTATTATTTTATCATTATAATCATATCATAATTTATTATATTTATTGTATAATATAAAACAATACAATAATAATGTAGTATATAATAATATAATATGAATTGTAACAATGATTTGTATTATATTTATTTTTATTTATTATAATTTTATATTATATATTATTAGATATTATTGTATTTTATATTGTTATTATAATGTTATGTTATATTCTAATATTATATAATAAAAATTATAATAATATCATAACATTACATATGATAATAAAATAAAATAATAATGATAATATAATTATATAAAATATAAAAACATTACATCAAATTTTAAAAAAACAAAAGAAAGATTAAAACACCAATAGAAATAACTGGTAAATGTAATTATGTTTATTATCGCTACATGCCGCTTTTTTCCCTCTCTGAAATTGGTGAATGGTAGGTAAAAGAAAATAATATAAAAATAATACTATTTGAAAATAATATTATTTTTTCTCCCTTTGGTTCCTTCTTATTTAGGGTGAAAGCGTCTTCTTTGTCATGACCAACCTTATCGTCACTCCGAACCAGTGGCAGAGTACCTGCCCGGAGGTATGTTGCGTTGCTTCTCACAGTAAACAACAACAACAACAATGTCATAGCCCAAAGAATGACGGCAAGTCCCTTTAGGCCATGTTATCAAAGGGAAGTTATTGAGGGCAAAAAGTGCATAGAGGAGGAAAGAGTGAAATAATAATTATGATGATAATAGTAATAATATTAAAACAATATTGAAGTTATCATTAAAATTAAATTATTGTGTAGAGGGAATGAAATAATGAGCTGGCTGGCACAACCTGGGGATCACAACCAGACACAGTGAAGACATCTGCCCTTGCGCTGTGCTATTCTGCTGCTGAGTACGCATGCCCAGTGTGGAACACATCTCACCACATTAAAACAATGGATGTGGCTCTGAATGAGACATGCTGCATTATCACAGGGTGTCTGCGCCCTACACCACTGGAGAAATTACACTGCTTACCCGGTATCGCACCACCTCACATCCGCCAGGAAGTAGCAGCCAATAGTGAAAGGACCAAGGCAGAGACATCTCCAGCTCATCCCCTGTTTGGGTATCAGCCAGCACGTCAACGACTTAAATCAAGAAATAGTTTTCTAAGATCTACAGAGACACTCGCTGGAACACCTCAGCAAGCGGGAGTCCAAAAGTGGCAGGCTCAAACCCAGAAGCTCAATCCATGGCTGATACCAAATGAGAGACTCCCTCCTGAGCACACAGAAGACTGGGCGACTTGGAAGGCACTGAACAGACTGTTCTCTGGCACCACGAGATGCAGAGCCAACCTTCAGAAATGGGGCTACAGGGTGGAATCCACGATATGCAAGTGTGGAGAAGAGCAAACCACTGACCACCTGCTGCAATACAACCTGAGCCCTGCCACATGCACAATGGAGGACCTTCTTGCAGCAACACCAGAGGCACTCTCAAGTGGCCAGATACTGGGCAAAGGACATTTAATCAACTACCAAGCTTGCAAACTTTGTGTTTTGTCGGTCTGTTTGTTTGTTTTGTTAAAAATGTAATACAACTGTCTGGTTGCTCCTGATACGATAAATAAATAAATAAATTATTATTAGTATGTATTATTGATCATTGACTATTACTGATAGTAATTGACTTTTGATTATTTTAAATTATTGTATCAACGATCAAGTATTGACTTTATTATTATTGATAATTAATATTAATATTTGTCTATTTCCCCTCTCAACAGAGTGCTGGCATTCCAGACGCCCTGTGTTATCATCAGAGTGACTGTCCTCGGGGCGAAGCCGTCATTGCCGGCAATGGTAAGGGGCATTTCCGATTAGTTTCAGTGACTTTTCCTGTCTTTGTTGCATCCTGATAGATATTGCTTGTCCATGGGAATTGTATAGTAAACCCAGCTCTATCCCCCCACTGATGAAACACAGACTGGGTTTGAAGGCAACAGACGGAGGTTATTCACTTTCAGGCCTGAAAGGATGTCTGATGCAGAGCCTGAACTCTAAAGGAATTGGACATTGGAATTGGACCATACAATGCACTGCAAGACGTTTTATCCCCGTTGAGAGTCATTCAAAAGACCCACGCCCTCCCCTGATTGGCTCTCATTGGCTGGGGACTACCTGTGATGTCAGAAGTGGGTGGAGTTTCCCTTGTGGCGGGAAAAATGGAGCATTACCATTCGTCCATTCGAAGCTGGAGCCATTCACAAAGTCTGACCAGGCCTAATCATATGGTTTAAGGCTATGTAAAGATGGTTTCTAACTGGGATTTTTAAAAAATACCGTTTATATTTAACGCTGTTTTAATGTTTGCACATTCAGTTGTATGCCAATTCTTTTTATGTTAAGTTTCCTGTGGGAGAGATAAAGCAGAGTATAAATAAATAATAAAATAGTAATAATAAAATAATAAATAGTAATAATAAAATAATATAATATAGAGTAATATAAAATAATATTTAAGCCGCTTTGAGTCTCCTGTGGGAGAGATAAAGCAGGGTATAAATAAATAATCAATAGTAATGATAAAAATAAAAATAAAATAAATAATAATAATAAAATAATATAATATAGGGTAATATAAAATAAAATAATATTTAAGCCACTTTGAGTCTCCTGCGGGAGAGATAAAGCGGGGTATAAATATAATCATGATGATTATGATAATAATAAATATATAAAATATAATAATAATATAATATTTAAGCCGCTTTGAGTCTCCTATGGGAGAGATAACGCAAAGTACAAATAAATAATAAATAGTAATAATAAAATAAGATAATATAGAGTAATATAAAATAAAATAATATTTAAGCCACTTTGAGTCTCCTGCGGGAGAGATAAAGTGGGGCATAAATATAATAATGATGATTATGATAATAATAATAATAAATATATAAAATATAATAATATAATATTTAAGCCGCTTTGAGTCTCCTGTGGGAGAGATACAGCAGAGTATAAATAAATAAATAATAGTAATAATAAAATAAATAATAAAATAATAGTCATAATAAAATAAAATAATATTTAAGCCGCTTTGAGTCTCCTGTGGGAGAGATACAGCAGAGTATAAATAAAAAAATAAAATAAAATAAAATTAATAAACATAAAATAAAATTAAAATTAAAAATAATAAATAGTAATAATAACATAATATAATATAGAGTAATATAAAACAAAATAATATTTAAGCCGCTTTGAGTCTCCTGTGGGAGAGATAAAGCGAGGTATAAATAAATAATAAATAGTAATAATAAAATTGATAACAATAAAATAAAAATACAAAATAAAAGAATAAATAGTTCTGGCCCAACATATCTATCCGAACGTATCTCGGCCTATCAGCCCACCAGGACCCTAAGATCTTCGGGAGAGGCCCTACTCTCTATCCCACCTGCTTCACAGGTGCGGCTGGCGGGAACGAGAGACAGGGCCTTTTCTGTGGTGGCCCCGCGGCTTTGGAATGCCCTCCCTGTAGAGATAAGATCAGCCTCCTCGCTGATGGTATTTCGAAAAAAACTGAAGACATGGATGTTTGAACAGGCATTCGGCTAATCCGGTGCGACGAAGTTTCTGATCATGGACTGGCAATCACAGACAACGAAATTGGATTATGATTTTAATTAAGAGATGCTTTGGTCTGTATTGGTGGCCCAATACTGTGTATTGTATATGTACTTGTGTTTTATATTTTTAATCTGAATATTGTTGTTTTTAAATGTTGTAAACCGCAATGAGTCGCCGATTTAGGCTGAGATATTAGCGGTATACAAGTATGCTAATAAATAAATAATAATAATAAATAGTAATAATAAAATAATATAATGTAGAGTAATATAAAATAAAATATTTAAGCCACTTTGAGTCTCCTGCAGGAGAGATAAAGCGGGGTATAAATATAATATAATATAATATAATAATAATATAATCTTCAAGCTGCTTTGAGTCTCCTGTGGAAGGCCTTGAATGTTTGCCATAGATGTGTTCTGTGATCCACCCTGAGTCCCTTTTGGGGTGAGAAGGGCAGAATATAAGTACTGTAAATAATAGATAAATATAAATATAATAATAATACTAATAATAAGAGTCTGTGATAGGATGCCCAGGTAAGGATAAACATTGGAAAAAGTAATTTGGTTTTGGATGTTTGGTCCCATTAGAAAATACATAAGGGTGATGTGTGTGAACTACAACACCCATCATCCTCTGTCATTGCCTCTAAGTATTGGTCTTAGTGTGCGTGCACGTGTTTATATGTGGTCCAGATCCATCTTTGGATCTGATGGAATTTGGGATCAGCTTGGGGATCTCTTCTACTCCTTAAGGCTTTTGGACCGGCAGATGATGTATCTATCTATCTATCTATCTATCTATCTATCTATCTATCTATCTATCTATCCTTCCTGCGTCTCTTTAGGGGTGAAGACGGGGCGCTGCGTGAAGGAAGGAAGCAGCCGGAGCGGGACCTGTGAGATCCTGGCCTGGTGTCCCCTGGAAGAGAAGAAGAGCCGGCCCAAGTAGGTCCCACGTAGCCTCCCGTTCATATCTATCTATCTATCTATTTATCTATCTATCTATCTATCTATCGTTCCAAGGTTGCAATGCAGGACACGACTCTGTGTGGACGTTCTCTTCCAAAAAGGCTTTATTTCAGTTCCACTTCCACCAGAGGCCCAGGATAGATAGATAGATAGATAGATAGATAGATAGATAGATGATAGACAAATAGATGGATGGATGGAAAGATAGATAGATAACTGATAGATGACAAACAGATGGATGGATGGATGGATGGATAGATAGATAGATAGATAGATAGATAGATAGATAGATGATAGACAGACAAATGGATAGATAGATAGATGACAGATAAACGGATGCATGGATGGATGGAAAGATAGATGATAGACAGACAAATGGATGGATAGATAGATAGATGACAGACAAATGGATGGATAGATGACAGACAGACAAATGGATGGATAGATAGATAGCTAGATAGATGACAGATAAACGGATGGATGGATGGATAGATGATAGACAAACAGATGGATGGATGGATACATAGATAGATAGATGACAGACAGACAAATGGATGGATAGATAGATAGCTAGATAGATGACAGATAAACGGATGGATGGATGGATGGATGGATAGATGACAGACAAACAGATGGATGGATGGATACATAGATAGATAGATGATAGACAGACAAATGGATGGATAGATAGATAGATGTCAGATAAACGGATGGATGGATGGATGGAAAGATACGTAACAGATAGATGGATGGATAGATATATGATTGATAGACAAATGGATGGATGGATGGATTGATAGATAGATAACAGACAGACAGATAGATGAATGGGATGGATGGATGGATGGATAGATGGACGGACGGACAGACGGACAGATGGATGGATGGATGAATGGAGAGATAGATGACAGACGGGCAGATGGATGGGTGGATAGATGGATAAATGAGATAAGCAGATGAATGGATAGATAGATGACAGACAAACAAACAAATGGATGGATAGATAACAGATAGATGGATGGATGGAATGGATGGATGGATAGATAGATGGATAGAAAGGTAGATAAATAGATGGATAGATAGATATAGATAGATAGATAGATAGATAGATGATAGATAGATGGATTCGTAGATAGATATGTTGATAGATAGATGGATGGATAGAGAGATAGACAGATAGACATAGACAGATCGATAGACAAATAGATACGTGGGTGGATAGAGAGAGGTGATAAACAAACAGAGATGATAGGCAGAAGAGAGGTAGATAGAAATAGAAAGATAGACAGATGATAGAGATCAACGGATGGATGAACAGATAGATTGATAGATTGAGAGAGAAGATAGAGACAAGGGGAGAGTGGTAGAAAGAGAGAGATCTGTGACCAAAGTTGGAGCCCGGAACCCCTTCCCATTCATTTGTGTTGAACTCTCTTACGAGGAGATAGGAGAATGAACTCCTTTCCTTCCTTCAGGAAACCTCTCCTGGCCAACGCTGAGAATTTCACTGTTTACATCAAGAATTCCATCCGTTTTCCCCGCTTTAAGTTCTCCAAGTAAGTCCTACGGCTCTTCTGTTTTCAAGGAGTGGGGTTGGGCTTTATAGTGTCATAGCAGCAACCGTAATAGAATTGTAATAGTAGTAGTCGTTGTAAAGACGTGTGTACCCGCCTCTTGTTTTCCTGATGGCAGGACCAACGTGCTGGAGACCAAGGACGGCAACTACCTGAAGGGCTGCCGCTATGGGCCTGAACACCCCTATTGCCCCATTTTCCCTTTGGGGGATCTCGTCCGATGGGCCGGGAGTGACTTCCAGGAAATGGCCTCCGAGGTGAGGAAGCAAGGAAGGAAGGACGGACGGACAGGTGGAAACAAACGTGTGGGGCCTTCCGCCCGGCTTTTCAAGGGGCAATTCCAGACAAGCATCCATTCCGCTTCATTCTTGTTATTAATTACACCCCACTCATTCATCCGTGTTCTATTATTATTAATTATACCTTGCTCATTCCTCTCAGTGTTATTATTATTATTATTTATACCCCACTCATTCCTCTCAGTGTATTATTATTATTTCCCATTCATTCCTCTCTGCATTCTATTATTACCATTAACATTATTAGTTTATTATTATACCCTGCTTATTCTATTATTATTATTATTATTATTATTATTATATATCCCTCATTCCTGTTTATTATTATTATTATTATTATTATTATTATTATATATCCCTCATTCCTGTTTATTATTATTATTATTATTATTATTATTATAATATATCCCTCAATTCTCTCAGCATTCTATTATTACCATTGTAATTATTATTTTATTTATTATACCCTGCTTATTCCTCTATTATTATTATTATTATTATATACCCCTCATTCCTATTTATTATTATAATAATTATTATATTTCACTCATTTCTCTCAGCATTCTTTTATTATTATCATTATAATAATTATTTATTATATCCTGCATATTCCTCTATTATTATTATTATATACCCCTCATTCCTGTTTATTATCATTATCATCATCATCATGTCTCACTCATTCCTCTCAGCATTCTATTATTACCATTAACATTATTATTTTATTTATTATACCTTGCTTATTCCATTATTATTATTATTATTATTATTATTATTATTATTATTATATACCCCTCGTTCCTGTTTATTATAATAATAATAATAATAATAATTATTATTATTATTATTATTATAATATCTCACTCATTTCTCTCAGCATTCTTTTATTATTATCATTATAATAATTATTTATTATACCCTGCTTATTCCTCTATTATTATTATTATTATTATTATTATATACCCCTCATTCCTATTTATTATCATTATATCTCACTCATTTATCTCAGCATTCTATTATTATCACCGTTATTATTATTATTATATTTATTATACCCTGCTTTTCCCTCTCAGTATCCTATTATTATTATATCCTGTTCATTCCTCTGCATTCTATTATTATTTATACCCGGTTCATTCCTCTCAGTATATTATTATTATTATTTCCCACTCATTCCTGTTCTATTATTATTATTGTTATTATTATTATTATTATTAATAATACCCTGCTCATGCTTCTTAGCATTCTATTATTATTATTATTATTATTATTATTATTATTGGCACAAAACACAGTATGTCACAGCAAATGAGATCTATATGCTGGAGTATTATTAATATTAATAAAAATATAATATTATTTATAACACCCTACTTATGCCTCTCAGGATCCATATTATTATTATTATTATTATTATTATTATTATTTATACCCTACTCATTCCTCTCAGTTAAATTATCATCATCATCATCATTAATTTATTATACCCTGCTCATTCCTCTCAGTATTCTATTATTATTATTGTTATTATTAATTATTATATCCCACTCACTCCTGCTCCATTATTACCATTATTATTATTACTAGTATTATTATTATTTATTATTATTATACCCGGCTCATTCCTCTCAGTATTCCACTACTACTACTCCTACTCCTACTCCTACTCCTACTCCTACTCCTACTACTACTATTATTATAGGGCGGTGTGATCGGGATCCAGATTGAGTGGAACTGCGACCTGGACCGGGCTCCTTCTCATTGCAACCCACAATATTCCTTCACCCGCCTGGACAACCGCTTTGCTGCCAAATCCATCTCCTCCGGGTACAACTTCAGGTGAGGAACCTAGCAAGGAGCATCCCCAATTGGCCGCACCACTTGGATAAGTGGTAGGGAGGGCCCCATAGGAACCATATCAGCCGGCAAAGGTTCGGAAAGGTCAGGTCAGCCCGGTGGGACCACTGTTGAATTGATCGCCAAAGTGGGTAAGAAAATAATAATAATAATAATAATAATAATAATTAGAATCATAATAAATAGGTAGAGAAGTGGAGGGTAATAATAATAATAATAATAACAACAACAACAACAACAACAACAACAACAACAACAACTGGGAGAGAAGAAATGGGCATCAATATAATAATAATAATAATAATAATAATAATAATAATAATAATAGGGAGAGAAGTGGAGGATAATAATAATAATAATAACTGGGAGATAATAAATGTGTATAATAATAATAATAATAGGTAGAGAAGTGGAGGGTAATAATAATAATAATAATAACAACAACAACAACTGGGAGAGAAGAAATGGGCATCAATATAATAATAATAATAATAATAATAATAATAATAGGGAGAGAAGTGGAGGATAATAATAATAATAATAATAACTGGGAGATAATAAATGTGTATAATAATAATAATAATAGGTAGAGAAGTGGAGGATAATAATAATAATAATAACTGGGAGAGAAGAAATGGACATCAAAATAATAATAATAATAATAATAATAATAATAGGTAGAGAAATTGAGGGTAATAATAATAATAACTGGGAGAGAAGAAATTGGAATAATAATAATAATAATAATAGGTAGAGAAGTGGGGGATAATAATAATAATAATAATAATAACTGGGAGGGAAGAAATGGGTATCAAAATAATAATAATATCCAGTAAAGGTGGTCCCAGTGGTGACTGGCACACTGGGTGCAGTGCCTTTGGTACGTGCTGCTATAATAATAATAATAAATGATAATAATAATCATCATCAATACAGTAGACATCCATAGGATTGTCGAAGGCTTTCATGGCCGGGATCACTGGGTTGTTGTAGGTTTTTCCGGGCTATATGGCCATGTTCTTTTCTCCTGATGTTTCGCCTGCATCTATGGCAAGCATCCTCACTACCTCACTACCCCATATACTGGGTAATAATAATAATAATATTATAGTAGACATGCGTGGAGATTGGTAGATACTGGAATAATATTAGTAATCATAATTATCATCATCCATGGGATTGGTAAATGCTGAATTAATAATAATAATATTAACAACAACAACAACAACAACATCCATCGGGTTGGTAGATGTTGGAAGAATAATAATAATAATAATAATAATAATAATAATAAGATCCATAGGATTGGTAGGTGCTGCTATAATAATAATAATAATAATAATAATAATAATACTTGGCGCAGTGCCTAAAGACCTTGGCCTGCACTGAAAAACAATTGGCGCTGACAAAATTATCTGTCAGCTGCAAAAAGTCACCTTGCTCAGATCTGCACACATATTGCTGGCTGTGGACTAATCTTGTTATATATCTAATAATAATAATAATAATAATAATAATAATGGGAGACAGTGGGAAAGGCACTTCCTATAATTAATTTCGGATGCTTTTGCGACTCAGGTTTGCCAAATATTACCGGGATGCGTCTGGTGTCGATTTCCGCACCTTGATCAAAGCCTATGGGATCCGCTTTGATGTCATGGTCAACGGGAAGGTGAGGCTGATGTTTTTAATTGACGGAGGCCATGACAGTCACCACCACACATACACACACAAACACACACACACACACAGATAATTTGGATCTTTCTCGAATCTTTCAGGCAGGGAAGTTTAACATCATCCCAACGATCATCAACGTAGGATCAGGCCTCGCCTTGATGGGTGCGGTAAGTGAGATCATGTCAGATCATTCACTCAAACACACACACCAACACACAATCGTCTTTATTTCTAAACAACTGGGATTTCTTTTCCTAGGGAGCTTTCTTCTGCGACCTGGTGCTGCTTTACCTCCTCCGGAAAAGCAATTTTTACCGAGGCAAAAAATATGAGGAAGTGAGGTATCTATTATTATTAATTTTATTATTATTATTTGTAGTATTAAATTATACTTATAACATATTGACATTATTTGAATATATATATATATATATATATATATATATAATTTTATTTATATTATTTTTATTATTCTTATAGTTTATTATTACATATGTACACACAAACACAACATTTATATATATATATAATATATATATATATATATAAATTTATTGGTATTTGTATATACAATTTTATTTATATTATTTATATTATTCTTTTATTATTAATTTATTAGTTTATTATTACATATATACACACAAACACATTTTTATTATATATATATATATATTATTTATATTTTATTATTCTTATAGTTTATTATTACATATATACACACAAACATAACACACACACACATATATATAATTTATTGATATTTTTTGAATATATATGTATAATTGTATTTATTATTCTTAGTTTATTATTACATTTATACACAAACATACCATTTATATATATAATTTATTGATATTATTTGAATATATATTTAATTTTATTTATTTTTATTATTTTTAGTTTATTATTATTAAATATACACACAAACATATATATATATATATATATATATATATATATATATAATTTATTGATATTATTTGTATATATATATAATTTTATTTTTATTATTTTTATTATTCTTATAGTTTATTATTACATATATACACACAAACATAACATATATATATATATATATATAATTTATTGATATTATTTGGATATATATGTAATTTTTATTATTATTATTCTTAGTTTATTATTACATATATACACAAACACAACATTTTTATTATATATAATTTATTGATATTATTTGTATATTTATATAATTTTATTTATATTATTTTTATTATTCTTATAGTTTATTATTATATACACACAAACAGAACATATATATATATATATATATAATTTATTTATATTGTATATATATATATATATAATTTTATTTATTATTCTTAGTTTATTATTACATATATACGCAAACAACATTTTTATTATACATGTATACATATATAATTTATTGATATTATTTTAATATATACAATAAAATATATTGATATTTTCATTATTCTTTTTGTTTGATAATTATTATTTATTTATTTATTTATTTATTTATTTATTTGATGCACTTATTAACCGCCATTCTCAGCCCATAAGGGCGACTCATGGCGGTGTACAGTACACATAAAAGACAATTACAAAAAAGCCAGTTTCAACAACATATAAACTATACAACAATTACAGACTACACTAAACATCCGCTTCGTCTCTTAGTGGAATCATAGCCAGTCTCATATTCCTTGTTCCATTCCAGTTCTCATTATTACATAGATATACACACACATATTTTATTACAATTGTTATTATTTAATTATATATATAATTTATTGACATTATTTGATTGATATATATATATATATTATTCTTTTAGTTTAATTATTATTACATATATATATACACACACAAAACATTTTATTATTGTTATTATTATTATTCTAGATATTTTTTATTATTAGTGGTTATTTTATTTATTTACATCCCGAGATGTAAGATGAAACATTGCCGAATGGAGTGTTGACTCCTATTCTTCTCTTTCTTTTCTTTTCTTCTCTTTCTTTTCTTCAGGAAGCCTCTCCCCGAAAGCAACGTCAATGGGAACCAAAGTTCTGACTCGCTCTCCCGCTTGGATCAGCTCAGATCAATGCAAACCATTGAGACTTAAAGGAGGCTTTGCTCTCTTCCCTTTTTTTTTTACAACAAAATGCAAAAAAATTAAAAATAAATCCATATATGTATATATGAATCAATATATATAGATATTTCGGAAGATCTTGGTCAAGTCAACCAATGGGTTGAGCTGGATTATTTTTGCAACAGAGGCAACCCAAACCAACGAGAAACACAGAGGAATAATACCATTCGGGAAAATGTGAATAATAATTATAATAATTTGCCTTGCAATTTTTTCTGCCATTTGTTTGAATGGGAGCGACTTCAGATGAACTCTTGCACTTTGGAAAATATTCATTGCCATATTATTACGATCATCATCTAAGGGAAATGGACTAGATGGCCTCTGGGGTGCCCCCTAACTCTTACGACTCTATGAAGGCATTGGGAATAGCCAGACATTACTCGGCTGCCTCTTTACCTCCTTGAATCTGCGTTTCCTTTTGGCCATCTGTCGGGAGGGCTTTGAAGCTGCTTTGGATGCATGAAGGCAGAAGAAGGGCTGGACTGGATGCCCTTTGGGACCCTTCTCAACTCTTGGGATTCAATGAAACCTTGCCAAGAAAACCACGCACACACACACATGTTAAAAATTACCTTCTTGTTTCTCAGGTATCTTCAAAATCCCAATGAGCAAAAATAATAATTAAATAGCCATTTGCTTCTACAGAAAAGGGCTGTCCCACGCAAACGTCGTCTCAAATGGTAAACCAGCTCTGGAAACATGGAATCGACTCAAAATCCTCTAAATCATAACAATAATAAAAATGTTATTCCAGCATATACCAAACCCCAGGGGTATTATGAGTCTATTGCATTATTATTATTTGAAACACAACAAGATGAGTCCACAGCAGACACTCTCCTGGCTGTTGTATTGGATATTATTATTATTGTTGTTGTTATTATTATTATTATAAACAGAAGATGTCCACAGCAAACACCCTGCTGGCCATTGTATTGGATTGCATTATTATTATTATTATTATTATTATTATTATTAGAAACACAACAAGATGAGTCCACAGCAGACACCCTGCTGGCTGTTGTATTGGAACACATTATTGTTATTGTTGTTGTTATTATTATTATTATTATTATAAATGTTGTAGGTTTTTCAGGCTCTATGGCCATGTTCTAGAAGCATTCTCTCCTGATGTTTTGCCTGCATCCCATTGTGTTTTGGACTAGATGCCCTTTGAGGTCTCCTCTGGCTCTAGGATCCTTCGATGGATAGAGCTCTGGGTGATGTATTATTTACATTGTGTTTAGGCTGAACGCCCTTTGAGGATCTCTTCCAAGGGACTATTTACATTATGTTTAATGAGGTTTGGCTGGATACCCTCTGGGGGACTCTTCCGACTCAAGGATCCTACGGTGGATAGAGGAACTATTACTCACACCAAGAGATTTCCCATTGTATTGGACTGGACGCCCTTTGAGGGTCTCTAGGATGCTATGACAGATCAAGAAAGAGAGCAACTACTCACACACCAAGCGATTTCCCATTGTGTTTAATGAGCAGGCTGGACTAAATGCCCTTTGAGGGTCTCCTCCAAGGGTCTATTTACATTGTGTTTAATGAGGTTAGCTGGATGGCCTTTGGGGGCCTCTTCGGACTCTAGGATCCTACGGTGGGTAGAGGGAGAGAGCTACTACTCTCACACCAAGACATTTCCCAGTGTGTTTAATAAGCAGGCTTGGTTGACGGCCCGCAGGACGGGTTCGGCCCGCGTTTCCGGCTCCGGTGTCCTAATAGACGTGGACCATGCCGTAAAGGAAGGTCCAGAAGAGGATGTAGGTGAAGAGTCCGCCAATGAGCCCGCCGGTGAAGAGGGGCCGCCGGGACTTGAAGAACTTTCCCCAGCGGCGCCCGGCCTTGAGGACGAGGAGCAGCGAGAGCAGGAGCGAGGCCAGGAAGTAGAAGACGAAGCCGTGCAGGGCGGTCAGGCCCAGGATCCCGGCCGTGGCGCCCGAGAGGGCCGAGACCGACGTCCGGCAGTAGTCCAGGATGGCCGCGTTGCCCCGCACGGCCCCCTCGCTGATGAACTGCGGACCCTCCCGCCTCGACATCGCCACTGCCCCCGACATGGCGCCAACGCAGAAGGAGACGGAGACAGAGAGAGGCCTGTTGGGAAGAGAGAATAATAATATATATTATTTTTACATTCATTATTGTTAGTTTACTATTACACACAAACATATATATATACACACACGTAGAGAGGCCTGTTGGAGAGAGAGAATAATAATGTATATTATTTTTACATTCACAGAAAATATTATTATTAGTTTACTATTACACACAAACATATATATACACACACAGAGAGAGGCCTGTTGGAGAGAGAGAATAATAATATATATTATTTTTACATTCATAGAAAATAATATATATTATTATTAGTTTACTATTACACACAAATATATATATATGTGTATACACACACACACACACATAGAGGGAGGCCTGTTGGAGAGAGAGAACAATAATATATATTATTTTTACATTCATATAAAATAATATATTATTATTATTAGTTTATTATTACACATAAATATATACATACACACACGTAGAGAGGCCTGTTGGAGAGAGAGAATAATAATATATATTATTTTTACATTCATTATTATTAGTTTACTATTACACACAAACATATATATATATATACACACACACATAGAGAGAGGCCTTTTGGAGAGAGAATTATAATATATATTATTTTTACATTCATATAAAATAATATATATTATTATTAGTTTACTATTACACACAAATATATATATATATACACACACATAGAGAGAGGCCTTTTGGAGAGAGAGAATAATAATATATATATTTTTACATTCATATAAAATAATATATATTATTATTAGTTTACTATTACACACACACATATATATACACACATAAAGGCCTGTTGGAGAGAGAGGAGGCTTCCAACCATTCACATTCGTAGAAAATTATTCACAGTGTTATTGGTTTAATTACTATTACACACATACACACACATATATATATGGCCTGCCAGACAGAGATTCCAACCATTCACAATAATAGAAAATAATATAGATTATTATTGGTTTAATTACTACTGCACACACATACTTAAACACATACACACATAGAGACCTGTTGGAGGGAGAGAGGAGGCTAGCAACCACCCATATTCGTAGAAAACAATATACATTATTATTAGTTTAATTAATATAATTTTATATATAATTTAGCTGCCCCAAGTCCCTCTGCGGAGGTCGAGATAGGATGGGGTAAAAATGCCAGAAATAAATATATAAATACCATTTAATTATAGATTATTATTTTTGTTATTACATATTAGTAATAATAAAAATACATATTATTTTATACATATATATTATATTATATTATATAATAATACATATTATATTACATTATAATACATATTATATTATAATACATATTATATTATATATTATATTATATATTTTATACATATTATATTATACATATTATTTTTAATAATTACATATTTATTTATTTATAGTATTTATATACTGCCTTTCGCACCCCTGGGGGGACTCAAAGCGGTTTACCCATAAATAATGGCAAAATTCAATGCCTTACATTGGGCACCGATACGGTGCCAGTACAAAGAATTACAATAATAAAACCACAATTAAACATAAATCATAATTAAAACAATACATCAGCAAGCACTAAAACAATAAAACATATATATATATATATATGATAGTTTATCTATCTATATATAAATTTATGCATATTATTTTTATTATTCTTTGAGTAATTGTTATGATGTGTATATATTATTTTGCTTACATACTATTAATAATATAAAAATAATAAAATAAATAATATAAATAATGCTATATAATTAAATATAATTGCATATATATATGTGTGTGTGTGTGTGTATGTGTATACATATATATATGAGGTACAGTGGGTTGAAGTGGTGAGCTGCTGAACTTGCTGACCAAAAAGTTGCAAGTTCGAACCGGGGGAGCGGCATGAGCTCCCACTGTCAGCCCCAGTTCCTTCCAACCTAGCAGTTCGAAAACATGCAAATAAGAGTAGATCAATAGGTACCACTTCAGCAGGAAGGTAACAGTGCTTCATGCAGTCATGCTGGCCACATGACCTAGGAGGTGTCTACAGACAATGCCGGCTCTTTGGCTAAGAAATGGAGATGAGCACCACACCCCAGAGTTCGACACAACGAGACTTAATATCAGGGGAAAACCTTTACCTTTACCTTTACTATCTATCTATCTATATACACACACACATTTGCACTGAATCCCCCTTGGGATTGGGAAGGGTGTAAGAATGTGATAAATATGGATGAATACATAATGGGTTGTTGTGAATTTTCCTGGCTGTCTGGCCATGTTCCAGAAGCACTCTCTCCTGACATTTCACCCACATTTCTCGCAGGCATCCTCAGAGATTGTGAGGCCTGTTGGAAACCAGGCAAGTGGGGTTTCTATATCTGTGGAATGATGTCCAGGGTGGGAGAAAGAACTCTTGTCTGTTTGACAATGAATGTTGCCATTGGCCACCTTGATCAGCACTGAATGGCCTTGCAGATTCAAAGGCTGCCTGGTTGCTGCCTGGGGGTGGAACCCTTTGTTGGGAGGTGTTAGCTGGCCCTGATTGTTTCCTGCTTGGAATGTCCGTTTTCTGAATGTTGTTCTAACCCAGGCAGGAAGTTGATTAGCACTGATTGGCCTAGCAGCTTCAAAGCCTGGCTGGTTGCTGCCTGGGGGGACACGACCCTTTGTTGGGAGGTGTTAGCTGGCCCTGACTGTTTCCTGCCTGGAATGTCCGCTTTCTGAATGTTGTTCTAACCCAGGCAGGAAGTTGATTAGCACTGAATGGCCTAGCAGCTTCAGGGCCTGGCTGGTTGCTGCCTTGGGGGACACGACCCTTTGTTGGGAGGTGTTAGCTGGCCCTGATTGTTTCCTGCCTGGAATATCCATTTTCTGAATGTAGTTCTAACCCAGGCAGGAAGTTGATTAGCACTGAATGGCCTAGCAGCTTCAAAGCCTGGCTGGTTGCTGCCTGGGGACACACGACCCTTTGTTGGAAGGTGTTAGCTGGCCCTGATTGTTTCCTGCCTGGAATGTCCGCTTTCTGAATGTTGTTCTAACCCAGGCAGGAAGTTGATTAGCACTGAATGGCTTAGCAGCTTCAAAACCTGGCTGGTTGCTGTCTGGGGGGGGGGGGGGCTTTGTTGGGAGGTGTTAGCTGGCCCTGATTGTTTCCTGCCTGGAATATCCATTTTCTGAATGTTGTTCTAACCCAGGCAGGAAGTTGATTAACATCGAATGGCCTAGCAACTTCAAGGCCTGGCTGGTTGCTGCCTGGGGGCGGAACCCTTTGTTGGGAGGTGTTAGCTGGCCTTGATTGTTTCTTGCCTTGAATTAACATTTTCTGAATATTGTTCTAAAACAGGCAGGAAGTTGATTAGCACTGAATGGCCTAGCAGCTTCAAAGCCTGGCTGGTTGCTGCCTGGGCGGAACCTATTATTGGTAGGTGTTAGCTGGCCCTGATTGTTTCCTGCCTGGAATGTCCGTTTTCTGAATGTTGTTCTAACCCAGGCAGGAAGCTGAATAGCACTGAATGGCCTAGCAGCTTCAAAGCCTGGCTGGTTGCTGCCTGGGAGGGGCCCCTTTGTTGGGAGGTGTTAGCTGGCCCTAATTGTTTCTTGCCTCGAATTAACGTTTTCTGAATGTTGTTCTAACCCAGGCAGGAAGTTGATTAGCACTGAATGGCCTGGCAGCTTCAAGGCCTGGCTGGTTGCTGCCTGGGGGGACACGACCCTTTGTTGGGAGGTGTTAGCTGGCCCTGATTGTTTCCTGCCTCGAATTCCATATTTTCTGAATGTTGTTCTAACTCCTCCGAACAAAGGATTTCCCCCGAGGCAGGAAGCAACCAGGCTTTGGAGCTGCAAGGCTATTGAGTGCTAATCACGTTGGCCAATGGCAACTTTCACGCTTGCCTCAAGCAGACAAGAGTTCTTTCTCCCACAGATACACAAAATCCAATTTTCCTTACCTTTTCCTATTTCCTTTTCCCGTCAAATCACCACAAACGAGGATTTTCCTTCAGCCGCCTTTACCGGAAGTCCGCAGTCGCCGCCATCTTGAAAAAAAGTGATACCAGTGACGTCAGCACCTCTCTTCCGGCCATAGGGAGAGAAAAACGGCCTTCTTTCGTAGCACTTCCGGCAAAATGGCGTCGGGACGGTCTCTCTCCATACCATAGAGATGAGGGCCTGGGACTGTCTCTCTCTCTCTCTCTCTCCATACTATAGAGATAACGCGTTATCGCGTTTCATTGCGCTAACTTTTAACTCCATAAGTACGAAAACTTTTCAGGATATGGTGAATAAGGACAAGTTTAGGATTTTATTATTATTATTATTTCCTTTAAGGGTTTTTTTTTCTTATGGGCCGAAAGCTTTAAATATCTGCAATCAAAGGAATTGTGGGAGTTGTAGTTGTGTTTGAGAAACGAACGGAAACCCGAGATGGGGCGGACCCTTTTCTGAATATTGATGAAGGGGGCGTGGCTTAAGGTGGGAGGTGGAAAGGAGCAATGAGGCGAAAAGGGGCGTGGCTTTCTATTAGCGAAGCGGCCTATCAGAGGACGAGGATGGGAAGGGGGCGTGGCCAAAGTGGGCGCGAGCCGAGAGGAAGGCGGGGCAAAGGGGGCGTGGCCTCGCCTCAGGCTTTTGTTCAGTCTGAGAAGAGGAAGGAAGGAGGAAAGGAGGAAACGGAAGCGGAAGAGGAAGAGGAAGGGGCATGTCGTACATTCCGGGCCAGCCCGTCACCGCCGTGGTGGTCAGTTAGCCTTTTAATATTATTTATTCTATATTATATCATTATTATTTTAGAGTATTATTATTTATTATTATTTTATGCTATTTTATTATTATTTTATGCAATTATATCTCTTTATTATTATTTTTATATTATATTAATATTATTTATGCTCTATTATATTCTTATTATTGTACAGTATTATATATTTATTATTATTTTATGCTATTTTTTATTTTATATGATTTTATTATTATTTTATACTATTATATCTCTTTATTTATTATTTTTATATTATATTAATATTATTTATGCTCTATTATATTATTATGCCATATTATTATTATTTGTCCATTATTTTGTATGTATATTATTATTTTATACTATCATTATAATATCACATTATTATTTGTATATTATATTTTTTATTTTATATTGATATTATACCATTAACACATTATTATTATTTTATTATTTTATATTTACGTTATTATTTTTATTATTATTTTATACTGTTATACTGTTATATCGCATTCTTCTTTATATATTATATTATACTATTATATTAAAATTATTATATTTGTATATTTTATTAATAATGTATATTTAAATTATAATTTATTCTGTTATATTATTATTATTTTATATTATTATATCACATTATTTGTATATTATAATATATTTTTATTTGTATATTATAATATATGTATTATTTGTGTATTATAATATATGTATTATTTTATATTATTATGTCACATTATTTGTATAATATAATATACGTTTTATTTGTATATCATAATATATGTATTATTTTATATTATTGTGTCACATTACTTGTATATGAAAATATATGTTTTATTTGTATATTATAATATATGTATTATTTGTATATTATAATATATGTATTATTTTATATTATTATGTCACATTATTTGTATTTTATAATATATGTTTATTATTTCATACTATTATATTATTGGGTTGTTGTAGGTTTTTTCGGGCTATATGGCCATATTCTAGAGGCATTCGCTCCTATTACTATTATTATTTTATATTTATATTATTTTATATGTATATTATTACCCTAGTATATTTTGCTTATATTATAATATAATAATGAATATTTGTTTCTTTTACATTTTTATATTACTATAGATTATGATTTTATATTATATATTTTATACTATTGTGTTATGTTATTATTTTACATTTATATTAGTATGCTCTTATATTATAAATATAATAGTAAATAATATTTATATTTATTATTATTAATAATAATATGTTATATATTATTATTTTATACTATATTATACACTAGCCATCCCCTGCCATGCATTGCTGTGGCCCAGTCTTTGTATATGTGTTTTGTGTGTGTATATATTTGTGTATATGTGTATATATGTGCGTTTGTGTGTATATATGTAGTTTTGCACATGTGTTGTAATGTATTTTTTATTTTATTGGCTTTTTAAGTCCCTTCCGCTGTGTTTTCACTGTTTTTATGAGTGATGGCCACTCGTTGGCCTTATAGGTATATTGTGTCCAAATTTCGTGTCAATTCATCCAGTGGTTTTTGAGTTATGTTGATGCCACAAACAAATAGTACATTTTTATTTATATAGATTATATATACAATTTTATATTACTTTTTACTGTGATTGCATACTATTGTTTGCTATTATTATGTTTTTATTTTATTATTGCTATAATATATATTACTTTATCATTACTGTCTTTACATATTACTGTTATTGTATTGCTGTAGTATATATTTATTTTATTATATTACTAGCGGTCCCCTGCTATGCGTTTCTGTGGCCCAGTCTGGTGATATGGAAAATAAAGGAAATAGAAAGTGCTGGTTTCTAATATATGTAATGTCTTTATGATTGTGGATAAACAGTATTTCTTGATGTTTCTTTGATAGTGTTGACGTAGAGATTGTCTAGTTTGCCTACTCTGGAACATACAACATGTAATTGTCTTTCTTTAGGGGTCCCTTTCAAATCTATGATACTTTATCTCTCAGTGTGTGAATCATATATATCTATCTATATCTATAGCTGGATGGCTCTCTGTCAGGAGGGCTTTGATGATGTTTTCTTGCCCTGGTGAAGGGAGTTGGACTGAATGGCCTTAAGTATTTTCTGTTGGTCATGGGGGTCCTGTGTGGGAAGTTTGCCCCAATTCTGTCGTTTGTGGGGTTCAGAATGCTCTTTGATTGTAGGTAAACTATAAATCCCAGTATCTACAACTCCCAAGTGTCAAGGTCTATTCCCCCCAAACTCCATGTGTGTTCCTATTTGGGCATATGGAATATTCATGCCAAGTTTGGTCCAGATCCATCATTATTTGAGTCCACAGTGCTCTCTGGATGTAAGTGAACTACAACTCCCAAACTCAAGGTCAATGCCCACCAAACCCAGTATTTTCTGCTGGTCATGGGAAAACTGTGTGCCAAGTTTGGTTCAATTCCATTGTTGGTGGGGTTCAGAATGCTCTTTGATTGTAGATGAACTATAAATCCCAGCAACTACAACTCCCAAATGACAAAATCTATTTTTTTTTTAGTCTTGTGTCCAAATTTGGTGTCAATTCATCCAGTGGTTTTTGAGTTATGTTGATGCCACAAACAAATAGTACATTAGGTTCTTGTGGGGTTTTTTTCGGGCTATAGAGCCATGTTCTAGAGGCATTTCTCCTGACGTTTCGCCTGCATCTATGGCAAGCATCCTCAGAGGTGTGAGGTCTGTTGGAATTAGGACAATGGGTTTATATATCTGTGGAATGGCTGGGGTGGGGCAAAGAGCTCTTCCCTGCTGCAGTTAGGTGTGAATGTTTAGCTGATCACCTTCATTAGCATTTGAAGGTCTGCCTGAGCCTGGGAAAATCTGTTGCTGGGAGGTGTTAATCTGTGCCTGGTTTTTTCCTCTCTGTTGTTTAGCTGTTATAATTTTAGAGTTTTTTTAATAGTGGTAGCCAGATTTTGTTCATTTTCATGGTCTCTTCCTTTCTGTTGAATTTGTCCACATGCTTGTGGATTTCAATGGCTTCTCTGTGTAGTCTGACATGGTGGTTGTTGGAGTGGTCCAGCATTTCTGTGTTCTCAAATAATATGCTGTGTCCAGGCTGGTTCATCAGGTGCTCTGCTATGGCTGACTTCTCTGGTTGAAGTAGTCTGCAGTGCCTTTCATGTTCCTTGATGCGTGTCTGGGCGCTGCGTTTGGTGGTCCCTATGTAGACTTGTCCACAGCTGCATGGTACACAATGGTAGACTCCTGCAGAGGTGAGAGGATCCCTCTTGTCCTTTGCTGAACGGAGCATTGGTTGGATTTTCTTGGTGGGTTTGTAGATGGTTTGTATGTTGTGTTTCCTCATCAGCTTCCCTCTGCGGTCAGTGGTTCCCTTGATGTATGGCAGGAACACTTTTCCTCTGGGTGGATCTTCATCTTTACTCTCGTGGCTTGTTCTTGGTCTTGAAGCTCTTCTGATGTCTGAGGTGGAGTCTCCATTGGCCTGGAGAGCCCAGTTGAGGTGGTTCAAGTTCATCTTGGAGGAGGTGGGCTTCGCAGATTCTTTTTGCACGGTCTGCCAAGGCTTTAATGGTGCTTCTTTTTTGACTTGGGTGATGGTTGGAGTTTTTATGTAGATATCTATCTGTGTGTGTGGGTTTTCTGTAGACGGTGTGACCCAATTGTTGATCTGGTTTGCGGATGACTAGGACATCTAGAAAAGGCAGTCTTCCTTCATTTTCTATTTCCATGGTGAACTGGATGTTTGGGTGGATGCTGTTCAGATGGTCCAGGAACCTGTTGAGTTCTTCATCTCCATGGCTCCAAATGGTGAAGGTGTCATCCACATATCTGAACCATATCATGGGCTTTTTGGTTGCTGTCTCCAGGGCTTGTTTTTCAAAGTGTTCCATGTAGAAGTTAGCTATGACCGGGCTGAGAGGGCTCCCCATAGCTACTCCATCTTTCTGTTCGTAGAATTCATTGTCCCACTGAAAGTAACTGGTGGTAAGGCAATGGTGAAACAGAGCCGTGATGTCTTCTGGGAACCTCTGGTTGATGAGTGCCATGGTGTCTGCTACCGGGACCATAGTAAATAGAGATACCACATCGAAGCTGATCAGTTTGTCGTTTGTATTTAGCTTGAGATTGCTGATTTTTTCTATGAAGTGGGCTGAGTCCTTGATGTAGTGTGCAGTGAGCCCAATATGGCTTTGTAACTGTGCAGCAAGAAATTTTGCTAGGTCGTATGTGGGGGATCCAATGGCAATAGTACATTTTTATTTATATAGATATATTATTTTATATTACTTCGTACTGTGATTGCATACTATTGTTTGCTATTATTATGTTTTTATTTTATTATTGCTATTGCTATAGTATATATTACTTTATCCTTACTGTTATTGTATTGCTGTATTCTATATTTATTTTATTATATTGATATTATCATAATATAATATATGATAATATAATGGCAGTAATATATAGTGTAATAATAGTAATTTTAAAGTAATATGAATATAGTCGTGTATACTAATGTACCCATGGCAGGAAGTCACCAAAGGGGCAGAAAGTTCTAGTTACCACTGTATTACATGAGAAGAATGTCCTTTTCTGTCTTTGGTTCGTGCCAAGCATGGAAGGGCCTGATGCTTCCTTGTTTGGCTGCCGGCTCTCTCTTTTATCTCTTTGTCCAAGGGTCTGCCCATGAGATCATCGCCAGCATTAGACTTTGCTTTTTGTGAAAGGGCAGCTTGTTTACGTACTCTAAAACTGAAGGGAAAGATTCTTTGCCCTGAAGGATGTCCAGGGAAAGAAACCAGTCTGTCTTTCGGGCTGTAAAGGTCGACAACAAGCTAGACAAATAGTCGGGAGCTTACTCCAACCTGGGCTGTGCCATCCGACTGACCTTTCTGCCTCTTTTCTCTCTCCTTTCTCCTTCCTGTTTTCCAGCAAAGGGTCGAGATCCACAAACTCCGCCAAGGGGAAAACCTCATCCTGGGTTTCAGCATCGGGGGCGGCATTGACCAGGACCCCTCCCAGAACCCCTTTTCCGAGGACAAGACCGACAAGGTCAGCGCTTGGTATTCTGGGTCATATGGTTGTACTGAAGGGCCCTCAAAGACACCAATAATAATAATAATGATAATAATATAATTCCATCTCCTTGTATGGCAGAAGAAGTTTGGACTGGATGGCCCCTTGAGGTCTCTTCCAACTCTAGGAGTCTCATAATAATAATAATAATAATAATAATAATTATTATTATTATTATTATTATTATTATTCCATCTTCTTGTCTGGCAGAAGAATCTTGGACTGGATGGCCCCTTGAGGTCTCTTCCAACTCTAGGAGAATAATAATAATATTATTATTAATAATAATAATAATAATAATTCCATCTTTTCTTACTGAAGGAGCTTGGACTGGATGGCCCTTGAGGTGTCTTCCAACTCTAGGAGTCTCATAATAATAATAATAATAATAATAATAATAATAATAATAATAATAGTAATAGTAATAATAATAATTCCATCTTGTCTTACAGAAGGAGCTTGGACTGAATGGCCCTTGAGGTCTCTTCCAACTCTAGGAGTCTCATAATAATAATAATAATAATAATTATTATTATTCCATCTTTTCTTACTGAAGGAGCTTTGACTAGATGGCCCTTGAGGTGTCTTCCAACTTTAGGAGTCTCATAATAATAATAATAATAATTCCATCTTGTCTGGCAGAAGAATCTTGGACTGGATGGCCCTTTGAGGTCTCTTCCAACTAATAATAATAAGAAGAATAATAAGAATAATTCCATCTTCATGTCTGGCAGAAGGAACTTGGACTGGATGACCCCTTGAGGTCTCTTCCAGCTTTAGGAGTCTCATAATAACAACAACAACAACAACTTTGGGGTAGTTTGAACCCCTAAATCACCCCTTTGCCTATGGGCTTGACAGCCTGCACCCCTGTTTTGGTGGCTTTGTATTTCTATGCATTGGCAAGCCTGACCAATGCTCTTGTCCTTCTCTTTCAGGGCATTTATGTGACCCGAGTGACGGAGGGCGGCCCGGCGGAAGTGGCGGGGCTTCAGGTGGGAGACAAGATCATGCAGGTGAGCCTCGCCCTTCGGGTTTGTTTTCAATCGGCCTGTTTCCTGGCCAGTGTGCGTATATAGATCAGACCTGGGCCAAATATAATACAATATGATTATATATATGTGTGTGTGTGTGTGTGTAATATATTGTATATACATGTAATATTTATAGTATAAAGTAATACAATACTAATATGATATAATAATTATATATTTTATATTACATGTAACATTACTAATAATATTACAATATAATGGTATAATGCTATATAGTAATATCTAACACTGATATTGTTCTATCTAATATATCTATATATATATAGATATATTTATAATATATCTAATATATTTTATTACATGTAATAATATAACATAATGTAATGTAAAAATATAATATTGTATATACATATAATATTATTATAGTGTATTACTAATAATAATATGATATTATAATTATATATTTTATACTACATGTAATATTACTAATAATATTACAATATAATGGTATAATACTATATAGTAATATCTAACACTGATATTGTGCTATGCTAATATAATAATAATAATACAATAATATTTATATGTTTTATATTACATGTAATATTGCTAATAATATTACAATATAATGGTATAATACAATATATGACACTGATATGTCAATATATGACACTGATATTGTGCTATGCTAATAATATAATAATACTAATATAATACAATATTATAATTATATATTTTATATTACATGTAATATTACAATAGAATGGTATAGTACAATATAGTAATATCTAACACTGATATTGTGCTATGTTATTAATATAATACTAATAGTAATACAATATTATAATTATATATTTTATATTACATGTAATATTACTAATAATATTACAATATAATTGTATAATACAATATAGTAATATATAATACTAATATTGTGCTATGCTAATAATATGATACTAATAATAATACAATATTATAATTATATATTTTATATTACATGTAATATTGCTAATAATATTACAATATGATGGTATAGTACAATATAGTAATATATGACACTGATATTGTGCTATGCTAATAATATAATACTAATAATAACACTATATTATAATTATATATTTTATATTACATATAACCCTTTCTTTAACACATATAATTCAATTTAAATATATAACCCTATCCAGGTGAACGGGTGGGACATGACCATGGTGACACACGACCAGGCGCGGAAGCGGCTGACCAAGCGCAACGAGGAAGTGGTCCGGCTCCTGGTGACCAGGCACTCCCTCCAGAAGGCTGTCCAGCAATCCATGATGGGCCCCACTTGCCATTGAGTCGCATTGGAGGAGGAGAAGGAGAAGGAGACTGGCGCCATCTTGGCAGAGGCAGGGCCCCATGCCTCTCCCAAGATGGCACCCGCTGCCAGAGAACCGGCCCGTTGGAATTCGCAGTTTTTGCAAACTTCCTCTTTTGGACGATGGGAACTTTCCGTGGCTTAACATAAATCAGTTATAGTCCAACTTTGGCCCTCTGAGTGTTTTGAACTTCAACTCCCACAATCCCTAACAGCCAGTAGGCTGTTAGGGATTGTGGGAGTTGAAGTCCAAAACACCCAGAGGGCCAAAGTTGGACCATGCCTGCTTTGAATCCATGTCCTGCCTTATCGCTTCCTCCGAGTTTACTACAAGGGTTGAATGAAAAGTAATGCCTCCGCCTTCGTAACTCCTCAACAGATGGCAGTACTTGTATGCAGCAGGTACTGGCTTGTTCAGTAGACTCTCCTCTACAGTTCCATTTTGGCGGGAAGCCATAGCATTGAATGGTTTTGTTGTTGAAGTGAAAAGTAATGCCTCCACCTTCGTAACTCCTCAACAGATAGCAGTACCGGTATGCGGCAGGTACTGGCTTGTTCAGTAGACTCTCCTCTACAGTTCCATTTTGGTGGGAAGCCTTAGCATTGAACGGTTGTGTTGGTAAAGTGCAAAGTATGGAACCCTGTGCAGACAGTCGGTCAGTGCGACTTAAGCAACAGCAGAAGGTGTCACCCCAAAGGTGTCACCCCAAAGGAGATTCGTTGGGGAATGCAAACTGTTGATGGTGATTGTGTTGATATGAGTACTGTGTGTCGTTGAGTGAGTAAGTTCAAAGATGTTGAGGTGACACCTTCTGCTGTCAAGAATTCAAGGACTGCACATTGCTTAAGTCAATTAACAACACAACCATTCAATGCTAAGGCTTCCTATCAAAATAGAACTATAGAGGAGAGTCTACTGAACAAGCCAGTACCTGCCGCATACCAGTACTGCCATCTGTTGAGGAGTTACGAAAGTGGAGGCATTACTTTTCACTTTAACAACACAACCATTCAATGCTAAAGCTTCTTGCCAAAATGGAACAGTAGACGAGAGTCTACTGAACAAGCCAGTACCTGCTTTTCATTCAACCCTCATATATTTTACCTAGGAAGCTCAAACTAGGAAATCCTACCATCAAAGATTCTGAAAAGCCACCCGAGTGCCATTTCGTATGTCAATCAATCCACAAACAGGGCATTTGTAACTTCCCATATTGAGAAGAGGCTTTTTGGCGCCTGCTGTGAGTTCCTTCAAATCCGGTATTTTGGAATATACTGTAAATACGCCCCCTCTTTCTCCCCGCTTTCCTATACATTGAGATCACTAACTTATTTCAGTATATTACTGCTCTTTCTCTCTCTTGACTTGGGCAGCATTGATTCTCTGTCCGACGGGGTGTAAACAGAGCGGCCGCGACCACTAGATGCCTCTTGATCACTGTGTCCTTTTTGTACTTCCGATTCCAAGGTTTTGATAAAAATGTATGATTCTTTTCTTTTTTGGGTAGGGAAGGGGGATTTTGTGGTTTTTTGCGCACAAAACACTGAACTCGTGATTCACCGCACTCGCCTTGTTTCGAAGGGATGTTGATCATTTGCTATGACAATAATAAACCAGCCAATCAAGGCTTTCTGACGGACAGGCGGGCGCCTGCGTTTCTTGTGGTACTCGCTGTGACAGGGATAAACATGCCCGGGGAATTTTGTGACATTGTGGTACACAATAGGCGTATAGGCGTCTGGGACATCCAGTCCAACCCCATTCTGCCATGAAGCAGGAAAATTGCATTCAAAGCACCCTCGACAGATTATTATTATTATTATTATTAACTTTATTTGTACCCCGCGAGCATCTCCCGAAGGACCTCTGTTTCAAAGCCTCCACCACACTCCGGGGCAGAGAGTTCCACTGCTGAACAGCTCTGATTTAGTTATGTGAGCTAATTTAATTGGGTGCAAAGAGAGAGAGAGAAAGGGAAATAGAAGAGGAAAGAAATAAGAAATGGAAGGGAGAAAGGAGGCATGAGAAAAAGAAAGGGAAGGAGAGAAAGAAAGGAGGAAAAGAGCGAGGGAGGGAGAAAGAAGGAGAGAGTCACAAGAAAGGGAAAGAAGGAGGAAGAAAGACACGTGAGAGAAGAAAAAGGGACCGGGAGATAGAGAAAAGGAGAAAGGGTCACAAGAAAAAGGAAGAAAGGGAAAGAAGGAGAGGAGGAAGAAAGGGACACAAAAGAAGAAGGAAGCAAGAGAGAAGGCGAGAGTTACAACAGAAAGAAAAGAAAGATAAAGGGAAAGAAGGAGGAGAGGAGGAAGAAAGGAAAGGGAGAAAAGGGGCACAAGAAAGAAAAAGAAAGGGAAGGAGAGCAAAGGAGAAGGGAGGGACGAAGGAGGAGAGAGTCACAAGAAAGGGAAAGGGGAGGAAGAAAGACATAAGAGAGAAGAAAAGGGGAGGGAGAGAGAAAAAGAAAGGAGAAAAGTAGGAGGGAGGGAGAGAAAGGAAAGGGTCACAAAGAAAAAGGAAGAAAGGAAAGAGGGAAAGAAGGAGAGGAGGAAGAAAGGATGGAGAAAAGGCACAAGAAGGAGAAAAAATGAAGAGAAAAAGAAAGGGAAGGAGAGAGCAAAGGAGGAGGGAGGGAGGAAGAAAGAAGGAAAGAGGGTCTCAAGAAAAAGGAAGAAAGAAGGAAAGGCAAAGGAGGAAGAATAGAAGAATAGGCAGAAGAGAAAAAGGGAAGGAGCGGAAGAAAAGCTATGGAATACTGGGAGCTGTGGTTTTACAAGGGCTTTTCTGCTGAATCACTCCAGTGACTCACCTCACAGCAAAGGGACAACAAAGGCGTGTTTTAGTATCACTTCCGATTGGCATATTCTGTGCTGTGGTTCGCTGGGATTTGTAGTTTGCCTTGGTCTCATCATTCTTTGATAGGGGGCAATGCTATGTAAACCCCCCCCCCCAATACACACACACACACTTGAACTTCCACGACTCAATGCTGTGGAAATCTGGGGGCTGCAGTTTGGCAGAGAAGGGGAAAGGCATTGCAAACTAGATCTCCCAGGCTCCCATATTGAGCTGCTGCAGAGGTTGTATGTGATGGTGAGAGTTGTAGGTGGAAGGCCTTGGAAAATTATAACTCCCAAGATGATGATGATGATGATGATGATTACTATTATTACTATTATTATTTAAAATTGCCATGGTTCAATCAGGTGTCAGGTGAAGCCCTTTGGCGCCCTCCTGTGGACACAGGAATATTGCCCTTGCCTTGAGATTCTGATCTGCAGCCCTTTGCCGCCATCCAGTGGCCAAAGAGGGGAGTGCAGCCTTGAGCCACACCTAGTGCCATGGCTCAGTGCTAGACTCCTGGGAGTTGTAGTTTTGTAAGGGCTTCTCTGCTGAATCATGGCAGTGACTCACCCCATTGCAAAGGTGCAACAAAGGCACCTTTTGTCACTGCTTGCAATTGCTGTGGCTCCCTGCTCTGGGCTGCTGGGATTTGTAGTTTGCCGTGGTCCCATTCTTCTCTGATAGGGGTCCCATTGTTCTCTGATAGGGGGCAGTGCTGTGTGACCCCCCTAGTTGAACTTCTACAGCATATTGCTATGGAATCCTTGGAGGTGTAGGTTGGCAGGGGAGGCGAAAGTCCTTGGAGAACTACGCCTCCCAGGCTCCCATAGTATTTAGCTGTTGCAGAGGTCGTATGGGATGGTGGGAGTTGTAGTTTGGCGAGGTATCAACACTCTTTTTCAGAGGAGGCAAAGAGCCTTGCAAAACTCTAACTCCCAAGATGATGATGATGATGATGGTTATTATTATTATTATTATTAAGAGAGAATAAAAGATTTTTTTTCACTGAACCCAAACTAGGTCTGCCTGCATTCCGGGCTCCTGGGAATGGTAGTTTGGCATGGTCCCGGCACTATCTGGCTCAGACCCTGGTTAAATTAGGCCTCCCAGGAGTAAACAACCAAACCATCTTTCTCCAGGCGGTGGGCCAAAATGGAGGGATTTCTTAAATTAGGACATTTTGAGGGTTGTAGTTTGGCAAGGCCCCAGCACTCTTGGGCAGAAGAGGAGAAATAATAATATTAATATTAATTCCCAGGATGTAATAATCATCATTATTATTGCATCCTTGAAGTGACTGGACTGACCTTGAAGGAGCTGGGGGTGGTGACGGTCGACAGGGAGCTCTGGCGTGGGCTGGTCCATGAGGTCACGAAGAGTCGGAGACGACTGAACGAATGAACAGCAACAACAACAATAATAATAGCACTTTATTTATATTCTGCCCTTCTCACCCTGAAGGGGACTCAGGGCAGATCACAAGTACACATACACGGCAAACATTCAACGCCGTTTGTATAGACAGTACACAGACAGACAGCACAGAAGGAGGTGTTGTTTTGATGCCATGGACGGTTGGGCTCGAGTCCACCGGGGGTGCTGTCGCTCCCTCCTCTATGACGAAGACTTCCTCATTCACCATTTTCTGATCTTTTTCTTTATAGTGTTGTAAAACACCTCCCTTGCTTTTAGCGGTACCTAATTTCTCTAATTACAGCTAAAGCTGTTTTTGAACTGCTTAGGTAAACAGTGAGCAGGGCTGACGGTTGGCCACTCACGCCGACCTGGGGCTTTGAACTTGCAACCTTTCGGTTTATAGATCTTCTAGTTGCTGATAATTTACCTGCTGTGCTAAACCTCCAGCCATTATTATTATTATTATTATTATTATTATTATTATTATTATTATTATTTGAAATAGCCATGGCCCAATGCTAATGGTCATTCCCTTTGCTGCCCTCTTGTGGACACAGGAATAGTTGCCCTTGCCTTGAGATTCTGATCTGCAATCCTTTGCTGCCCTCAAGTGGCCAGGCAGGGAAGTGCAATGATAGATCTATAATATGGAAGGTGAAGCCCTGATCAAGGCCGGTCCAGATCCAAAGCCCATGGGTTTCCAGACAAAGCTGTGTGTCCTCCTGTCATGATCTCTAGCTCGTGCCATACACCTCACACAAACCCCATGGCTATGGGTCGTTGGACCAAAAGGGATACATTATCATTATGAATTATTATTATTATTATTATTATATTATTCCTTGGCGAGTTGGTCAAGCCAACTTCAGACAGAGTCGGACACTTAACCCAGAGGCCAGAAAACCATGCAGCCACACCAAAGTAGGTTCAAATAACATATATTAATTTTTATTAACAGAAGTATAAACATCTTTGTATAAAGAAATATTCACACACACACACGCTCCCTCCCCAGCCCCTCTTATTTTCGAATAATTAAGCTAACAAGTAAACATTAATTAATATAAACAACTGTGACATTTTTTAAAAAGCCAAAACAAGTGCAAAAATTAAAACTTGGGAGTGCTTGTTGATGGCGCTTGAAGGCAGAGTGGCAGCGAATACAGAGGAGAAGGCCCCGGCTTCAATAACTTCCATGTCCTTGGCAGGAGGCAGTGATGGCAACCATGTGGGGGAAATCTGCATCAGAAATTAGCTTCCTCGCCTGTGATGTCTAGGGTATGACTGTGGCCTGAAGACACCCTCCGAAGAATATCCAAGCCTGGAAAAGGCTGTGGAAGGAAAACTACGAAAGAGATGATATGACCAACACTGAGGTTTACTCCCACTAAGGCCTTTCCTCCCACACAGAGAGGCTGCTCTCACACTGAGAGCGCTCTCAGACTGAGGCGTGGCTAAGCAACAGGCACGCTTGCTTCTATTGCCATACCTCAAATACCTCCCCGCTGAATCCGGATGATGTGACCCACAGTGAGACTTACTCCCACTAAGGCCTTTCCTCCCACACAGAGAGGCTGCTCTCACACTGATAGTGCTCTCAGACTGAGGCGTGGCTAAGCAACAGGGACGCCTGCTTCTATCTCCATGCCTCAAATACCTCCCCGCTGAATCCGGATGATATGACCCACAGTGAGGCCTACTCCCACTAAGGCCTTTCCTCCCACACAGAGGGGCTGCTCTCACACTGAGAGCACTCTCAGACTCAGGCGTGGCTAAGCAACAGGGACGCCTGCTTCTATCTCCATGCCTAAAATACCTCCCTGTTGAATCCGGATGATATGACCCACAGTGAGGCCTACTCCCACTAAGGCCTTTCCTCCCACACAGAGGGGCTGCTCTCACACTGAGAGCGCTCTGAGACTGAGGCGTGGCTAAGCAACAGGCACGCCTGCTTCTATCGCCATGCCTCAAATACCTCCCTGCTGAATCCGGATGATATGACCCACAGTGAGGCCTACTCCCACTAAGGCCTTTCCTCCCACACAGAGGGGCTACTCTCACACTGAGAGCACTCTCAGACTGAGGCGTGGCTAAGCAACAGGCACGCCTGCTTCTATCGCCATGCCTCAAATACCTCCCTGCTGAATCCGGATGATATGACCCACAGTGAGGCCTACTCCCACTAAGGCTTTTCCTCCCACACAGAGGGGCTGCTCTCACACTGAGAGCGCTCTCAGACTGAGGCGTGGCTAAGCAACAGGCACGCCTGCTTCTATCGCCATGTCTCAAATACCTTCCCGCTGAATGCGGTTCCTATTCACAGACTGAAATTGCTGTTTTTGATCCGCTAGGTGGGCAGGGAGCTGGGCCGAAGATTTCGGCGGGCAAGATTGACTGCAGCTGAACTAGGGATGAACCTTGTGCTTGTACGGCTGTACCAGGAGTTCCCATTTCCTTTTCTTTCTTGGCTTGTTTGTATGAAATCCTTTAGGGCATGCATTTTGCAATAAGGTGGCTTCCCTTGGTTTGCAATCATAGGGCCAACAGCCCATCAATCATTGTTCTGTAGTTCCGCCCCTTTTTCTGGGTTAAGGAGGGGAAAGGGGAGCTCTAGTTTCAGTTCACCCAGAGAAGCCTTTCGTACAGGACGTCAATCAGTTCCACCTGTAGAAAGCTTTGTCTTTTACCGCTCTTTCTTTTGCGGGGGGAATTTGGGCCCACAGCTTGACAGCCAGCCTTCGCTGGGAAACAAAGGACTTCTTTCCTCTTGGAAATCTACACAGAGACTTTGGCCTGGTAAGGACCTCTCCCGGCAGCCATAACGCCAATTGGTACCGGGTGTAGGGGCCCCACGCCAGCAAAGCCTAAATACAGATTGCCCAGGGAGGGGTCAAAAGGATTTCCCTGATAGTGAAGAAACGGTTCATGAAGAAAGTGGCCAAGATTAAGAAAGCCACCAGTTGTTACAAAACCTTGAAGTGTTTGTTTGATTGATTGAAAATTTAAGCACCAATAAAGAACTTTCTAAGCCTCTAAAGAACTTTGTATAGGGAAATCCAAAGGACCTCTCATCCGAGGCACCCCGGCGTCCCGTTGGGCATATAGAAAACACGTCCTGTCTACAGACCTTTTCACAGGCCCAGCGCGTGACAGCACAAACCTGCTTAAGGTGCCTAAATACTCAGAAAAATACACCTGCCTCCTCCCTCCCTCCCGCGCCTCCGACTCACCCTCATCCAATTCCATGGGCTCTTCTTCTAATTTGTCGACTTCATCCATCTTCTGACTCCTGTGAGGAAGGGAAGAGGAAGCTCTCCGTTGGGTTGGGGGCTGCAGGCCCTTCCGCCCCCCACCCCACTCTCAACCCCCGTCCGTCAAGGAGGCCGAGAGCAACGTAAACGATCCTGCTCTGCCTCCGGAGAGCGTTGTCGCCTTCCTCCCGGCCTCCTCAAAGCAATCGGAAGAGGGACGGAGAAAGGAAGCTCCCGCCTGACATGCGGCACTTACGTTTTCAGTGGAACATACGGCTTGGAAGAGGGCCATCGGTATTGCGGCATCCTCCTCTGGAAGGAGGAAAAGAAAAAGGAGGCCATTCGCACGCTCCCAAAGAAGCCCTGGATCCAAGAGGCTCCTTCTGCGTGACCGCATCTCTGTATACGAACCCACACGATCTCTTTGATCATCCGGAGAGGCCCTGCTCACGCTCCCACCTCCTTCGCAGGCACGATTGGTGGGGAAGAGTGAGAGGGCCTTCTCGGTGGTGGCCCCTCGACTCTGGAATTCACTCCCTAAGGGCATCAGACATGCCCCAATGCTGGCAGTCTTTAGGAGGAGCCTGAAAACGTGGTTGTTCCAGTGTGCCTTCCCAGAATAAGGAAAACTATGTCCTCAAATGCACTTTAATATTGATTTAGGATTGTCTGCATGCCCTCAACACTCTTTGAAAACCCTATCCTAGTTGTTCATACCCAGCATTTTAAATTTTAATTATTACATTTGGCCCGGCCATAGGTTTTCAAATGCTGTATGTTATAGATCCGATGAGCCTGCAGTGTTCTGAAAGTCCTTTTGGCTGCGAGAAATTGTGGGATAGCATCTGTGTCTCTGCAGCGTAGAAGGAAGGTCAGGGAGCACAGTCCTCAGATGATGGGATTTGTAGTACTTTCAAACGCTTTGGTTCCCACAGACCACTGTGGCGCCCACCAATGACAGATCAAGACCAAACTTGGCACACACAGCCCCCGTGACCCATTCTACATCCTGGTGCAGTTTGGAGGAGGGTGGACCATGGATGATGGGACTTGCAGTACCTTCACTCACTTCCTGAGACCACTGTGACCCACACCAATGATGGATAAAGACCAAACTTGGCACACAGAGCCCCCATGACCCATTCTACATCCTGGTGCAGTTTGGAGGAGGGCGGACCATGGATGATGGGACTTGCAGTACCTTCACTCACTTCCTGAGACCACTGTGACCCACACCAATGACGGATCAAGACCAAACTTGGCACACAGGGCCCACATACCCCATTTGACATCCTTGTGTAGTTTGGGGGAGGATGGACCAGGGACATGGGATTTGCAGTACCTTCACCCGATTCACTTTCCACAGAACACTGTGGCCCCCACAAATCACAGATCTAGACAAAACTTGGCACACAGATCCGCCATGACCCACTTTAGATCCTGGTGTGGTTTGGGGGAGTACAGACCACAGATGATGGCATTTGCAGTACTTTCACTCACTTCCTGAGACCACTGCGACCCTCATCCAATGACCGATAAAGACCAAACTTGGCACACAGAGCCCCCATGACCCATTAACCCCCAAGCAAACGGTTTTCACATGAAGCACCTCTTACCTTGGGAAGGAATACGATGGGGAAAAGGTCGAGCTGGAGCTGGAGCTGGCCGGCAACAGAGCAGGGTTACAATGCTTGGTCTTAAATAGGCACTTGGGCCCAGGGAGGGCGAGCAGAGCGGCAGGTCTAGGAAAAAAGGGGAAGAGGAGGAGGGAGAGCATTGGCCTCGTCTCTCAGTATGACGTCAAGCATGCCCCCCCCCCCCAAAACAAGGGATGGTGACTTATAGTTCTGCAAAGGACAAAGGTACCAGACTGCACAATAGGGGTTAAGTCTGGGTTACACTGCCAAGGCACTAACAACAACAAGGACCCCACGAGGCTTTTGGGAAATGGCTGGATCTTGGGACTTCTGCCCTTCATGAGAGTTGTAGTTTCCCAAGGACCAAAGTGTGAATCAGTTGCAGCACAGCTGGGGTTTCATCTGCCAGCCTTCCCAATGATCATGGACTCTCTGCCTGCATGTCTTGGACTTCAGTACATACTATCTCCCTCATGAACTTTCCTCAAAGACCTTTTAAAACATTGGACTTCAGGCTTCTTCATAAAAATTAATCCTCTTATTAAATATACATGGGATGTGGGACAAAGATGGGGTTTTGTTGCTATGAAATGCTTATGATTTGAATGTATGTATCTTGCTATGAAATATCTTTTGCCCCCCCCCCCTTTTACCCTTGCCCTTTGCCCCAAAAAAGGCGACCAGGAAAAACCACTCAGTGCCCGAGGGGGCTGCTGTTCCCTCGAAACCAACCTTATCACAGACATGGACAATAGCAACTGGAAATTCTTTGTTTATTTTTCTGAGTTGGCCTGGTAAACAGGGAATTTCTCTGGTCACATTTTAATTTAATCACAAAGGGGCGAGACTGGCCCCAGGGGTCTTCTTGCCTGGCTCTGTTTGTTGACCCCCCTAAAGTCTCATTTGGTTTCAAGTAGAGAAACCCCCCACCCAGCTACGCACGATTTCACCACAAAGTCTCCACTGCGCTTGGCACTGAGGGAGAAGAGACGCCGGGGCTCCACCGGATGGTGCAGGGCCAAGGGCCAAGGGCCCGCTTCTTCCAGTATTAGGGCAACTGCAAAGAATCATAGAATAATAGGAGTTGGAAGAGATCTGAATCGTCACGTCAATGCCTGATCTGCAGGATGTATTTTCATTCACGGGACCAAATTTGGCACAAATACCCGATATGCCCAAATTTGAATACTGGTGAGGTTGGGGAGATTGATTTCGTCATTTGGGGATGGTAGTTGCTGGGATTTATAGTTCACCTACAATCACAGAGCATTCTGAACCCCACCAATGGCAGAGACCCCCATATCTTGAAGGGACTCGCTGGCATGAGCCTCCCTCCAGCCTCACACGCTCTCCCTCGCACTACGCTGCCACACGCCAAGCACGCCTGCTCTCCCCTCCCTGTTTGGGGTCTCAGAAACAGCCCTCCCCTTGGCCGAGAAGCCAGCCAATCACAGCGGAGGAGGGCTTCTGGTGGGAGGATTCGCCGTCTGTTTCCAAAAAGGGAGAGAAGGACAGGCGGAGAGAGCGTCAGCCTTCTCTGCCAAAGGGGTTCCTCAGACCATCAGAAAGAGATGTTTTGGGATGGTCTTTGGCGACCCCTCTGAAACCCCCCTCGTGATCCCGCAAGGGTCCCGACCCCCAGGTTGAGAAACACTGACCTCAGCAGTTTGAAACCACTGTGAGCTGTGAGTAGAGAAATTAGGCAGGGAGGTATTTTACGGCACCATAAAAAAAAGAAATACCAGACTCTTGACACAAATAAAAGTTCAACCTTTACACACGAGGCCTTCTCATATCGAGGCCTACCTCACACTCTGAGGCTTACCTCACAGCTCTCTTACTGAGGCGTCCTCTCACACAGAGAAGCTTCTCTCACACTGAGAGCTCTCACAGACCGAGGTGTTACTAAGAAACAAGCACACCTGTTTATACAAGGATTGAATGACAAGTAATACCTCCACCTTCGTAACTCCTCAACAGATGGCAGTACTGGTATGCGGCAGGTGCTGGCTTGTTCAGTAGACTTTCCTCTACAGTTCTATTTTGGCAGGAAGCCTTAGCATTGAACTGTTGTGTTGATAAAGTGCAAAGTATGGAACCCTGGTCAATGCGACTTAAGCAATGTGCAGTCGGTTGTTGTAGGTCTTTCGAGCTATATGGCCATGTTCTAGAAGCATTGTCTCCTGACTTTTCGCCTGCATCTATGGCAAGCATCCTCAGAGGTTGTGTTACCCTTGAATTCTTGACAGTAGGTGTCACCCCAAAGGAGATTAATCAGAGAATGCAAGCTGTTTATGGTGATGTGTTGATGTGAGTACTGTGCGTCGTTGGATGAGTAAGGTTAAAGATGTTGAGGTGGGAACATCTGACTGGTGTGACAAACAAAGAGTTGGGTGTCCTGTGGCAGCAACCACTCAGTTTCACAAACAAAAGGTTGACAGATTGATTGAGGACGATTCTCGTATCACTCAGAGAGAAATTTCAAGCATAATCAGCATTTCACAAGAACGTGTGGGTCACATGATTGCTTTGCTTGGCTATTGGGAGATCTGTGCACGATGCATACCCAGGATGCTGACGCCTGAAATGAAAGCGCACAGACTTGAAACTTCAGAGACTGGATCTCTCCACCGTACGACATCCTCCATACAGTCCAGATTGAGCACCATCTGACTTCTATTGTTCCTAATAATGAGATCTGTGGGGACATCATGATGCTTCTGATGCAGACGTTGGGAGAACTGTGAGACGCTGGTTGTGTCGACTTCTTCCGTGACAGTTTCAGAAAACTTGTTCATTGTTGGCAGAAATGTATCCAATTGTCTGGTGATTATGTGGAAAAGCAAATAGTGGTCGTTAAAGAGGATGATTTCTGCGTTTGATTTATTAAAATATTCCCATCCGAACCCAACTAGTGAAGGTGGAGGCATTACTTTTCATTCAACCCTCGTATTGAACCGTGGCTTCCCTGAGTCACTGCACCCATTTAACCCTTTCAGTGCTTGACTCGAGCACAACCTCCAGGACATCGAAGGTGGGGAAAATGCCGACGTAGACATTTTTCTGTTGTCTGTCCTGTCCGTTTGCGACATTGAATGTTGGCCGTGGATGTGTTCTGCGATCCGCCCTGAGACGGCGTGAGAAGGGCGGAATTGAAGTGCTGTAAAGAAATAAACAGGCGGAAGCACTATATCGGCATTTTCCCCAACTTCGGCGTCCCGGAGGCTGTGCTCGATTCCGGCCACTGGGGGTGCTCTCGCTCCATTATGTCTGTCAAAGAGCCCTTGATCACAGACTTCCTCCTTCCTTTGAGTGCCGGCATTTATCTGGAACGTCTTTTATGGTGCCGTAAAAAGGAAGAGCCGCCAAACAAGACGACAGCAGAAAATCCCGCTGCCTGGGAGTCTGGTGGAGTCTCCTTCTCTGGATTTTTTCCAGGAGAGGCGGGATGGGCATCTGTCGGGAAGGCTCTATCCAATCTTTCTTCACAGAGACATCGGCGCCTTCTCACCTTCTCTTCCCTGTCCTCTCGTCTTGCTGAGGCTATGGCTCCATTTCCTCAGCCTTCCTCTTCTTTGCCGGTATCAGGTCAAGAAGAGTCACCTCCGGAAGAGAAGACCGCTGGTCCAGACTGACAGGAAGGAAACGGGAAGTAGAGCTGAAAGGCAGGGCCTGGGTTTCCTCCACCCCTCTTCCTCTTCCCTTTCTTCCTTTCCTCCCTCCCTTTCCCTCATACTCCTCCTCCCCTTCCGTTCATCCTTCCTTTCCCTCATGTACCTTGACCCCCTTTTCTTCCTCTCCTTTCTTTGCATTCCTTCTATTTCCTTCCCTCGCTTCGTCCCTTCTTCCTTCCCTCTCTTTTCTTTGCATTCCTTCCTTTTCAATCCCTTTTTCTTTCCTTCCTTCCGTCACAAACTCTCTTTTCTTTCTTTCCTTGCTTTCTCTCATAACACATCCCCCTCTTTTCTCTTCCTTTGTTTTCTTTTCCTTTCTCTTCATTTCTCCCACTCTTTTTCTTTCCTTCCCTTGCTTTCTCTCGTAACACCTTCTCCCTGTTCTCTTCCTTCCCTCTCTCTTTCAGTCCCTTTTCTACCTCTCCTTTCTCTTCATTCATTCTCTTCTTTCCTTCCCTCCCTTCTTCCTTCCCTCTTTTCTTTCTTTCTTTTTCTTTCTTTCTTTCCTTCCTTCCTTCCTTCCTTCTATCACAAACCCTCTTTTCTTTCTTTCCTTCCCTTGCTTTCTCATAACACATCCCCCCTTTCCTCTTCCTTTCTATTATTTTCTTTTCATTTCTTCCACTCTTTTTCTTTCCTTCCCTTGCTTTCTCTCGTAACACCTTCCCCCTCTTTTCTCTTCCTTCCCTCTCTCACTCCCTTTTCTTCTCCTCCTTCCTCTTCATTTTTTCTCTTCTTTCCTTCCCTCTCTTCTTTGCTTCTTTCCTTTTCCTTCCCCCTTTTCCTTTCCTTCCTTCCTTCTGTTGCAAGCCTTCTTTTCCTTTCTCTCTCCCTCTTTTTTTCTTTCCTTATTATTATTATTATTATTATTATTATTATTATTATTATCATCATTATTAACTTTATTTGCACCCCGCTAACGTCTCCTGAAGGACTCGATGCGGCTTACACAGGCCGAGGCCTCAAAAGAGTGGAAGAAATGAAGAGAAAAGAATAGAAAGTAAGAGGAAAGAGGGGGGATGTGTTATGAGAAAGCAAGGGAAGGAAAGAAAGAAAAGAGGGTTTGTGATAGAGGGAGGGAAGGAAAGAAAGAAAATAGGAAGGAAAACAACAGTATAACAATACACATAAACCATAAAGCAAATCAAAATATTAAAGCAATAACAGTAAACCGTAAAAACAATACACCATAACACAGTAAAACTAGGCCGGGCCAAGTGTAATGGGTACAGATGAAAAGTGCTGAGTATGCCAAGTGAAATATAAGGATTTTTGGGTAAGTGCCGTGTGCGGACAATCTTAAATCTCTAATAAAGGCAGAGGTTCTTCCCTTGCTTTCTCTCGTAACCCTCTTTTCTCTTCCTTCCCTCTCTCTCTTAGTCCCTTTTCTTCCTCTGGGCCTACAGCGGGAGCTCACCCCACTCCCCGGTTTTGAACTGCTAACCTTTCAAATACAGGAGGGCTTTGGGGGGAATGGACCTTCATTTCTGGGAGTTGTAGTTGTCTTACAACCAGAGGCATTGTGACCACTGCCGAGGACGGATCTGGACCCAACCTGGCACACAGAACCCCTGCGACCAACTCAACCTACTGGAGGGGGTTAAGGGGACCGATCTACCAAGGCTGCCAAGACTTACGAGGGGATGGAAGGTGTGGGGCTGGTGGCCGTGTAGCTCTGGGACACCCTGCAGCAAACGGTCATGATGGTGTTGATGTTCCTCAAGCTGACCTGGGTGGCCGAGGTGTCCATTTTCCTCACCAAGCTTGAGAAGCTGTCTCTGGGATTCCTGCAAAGGGGAAAGAGAAGAATCCTGGGATTGGTCTCTCACCTTCGCCCGCCTGGTAAGAGGCCAGAGCCCAGAGGCCAAGGAGCGGAAGGAGAGGCTGCCCAGCAGAGGAGACTTACGCGCAGGAGTACAACGGGCCGCCATATTGCCCTTGGTAGCCATCCCGTCCGGAGGACACTCTGAGCTCAGGTCCAGCCCCAGGATC